>NC_073254.2:164391742-164694772 GCF_029289425.2 Pan paniscus | reverse complement strand
AACATGATGGCAACTAACTTACTTATTAATACATGATGGCTACCCTGGAAGGAATCAAGGAATCCTCCAGCCCTGTGACTTCAGCAATGACCTACAAAGAATGCTTACCCCAAACCCAGCACACCTTTCTGTACTGTGTCATGTTCTAGAGGAAGCAGATAACTGGAGGGTTTTTTCTATAAATTCTGTGAATCAATTTATTCAGCTAATCTATACCGAGTACTAATTTAGCAGAAAGCTAGCATTATACACTAAAATATTAGTTCTTGAGAATAATATGTTAATATTCATTTCTTTATTGTCCATTTTTGGAAGGCAGCTAAAGAAAAAGATAGGGTGAAAAAGGTGGCTTCATATTCTTTCATAAACTAAGCTAGGAAACTGACATAATAGAGCAAAAAAGAGGGAACAGACTCAAGTAAAAACAAAAACAAAAATGTGAGGATATATCTCCAGTGCTTAGAATGGTGCTAGGACATAAAAATTATTCGGTAAGTAGGTTTTAAATGGATGATGAATATATTTGGAGTCAGACAGACCTAAGACCCACTGCTCCACTTGTGCAATGGATTGCATCCTGTCACTGTTTGAGCTGGTATCCTCTCCCCTGCATCACTGATTCTTCCCACTTCACAGAATCATTCTTACCAGCATAGAACATGCTGAATAATAAAATAATATTAATATATTATTTCATAATTCACTACTCAGCAATGAGTTATAAAACCACTACTTGACCCTACATTCTTTCTTCAGCTACTATCTGATTTTTCTGTTACCTTTGTTGTAAAAGTCCTTAAAATGGTTTTCTATACTTTTGTTCATATTCCCTCTTCAATCTACTCCAATCATGCTTCCAACTCCATCATGCCACTGTAACACCTCTTGTTCAAGGTCAACAAGATGGTCTCGAGATGATTAATTTTCTGTCCTCATCTTATTTAATCTCTCAGCAATATTTGATCCTTGTGATCACGCCCTCCTTCATAACACACTTTCCTCCTTTGGCATCCTGGACTCTGTTCTCTCTTGGTTCTTCTAGCCTTCTGGCTCTTCCTTCTCAGTTTCCTCATTTTCCCAACCTCTGAAGTTGTGGCTTCTCAGGGCTCATTTCTTAGAATATTTTTTTTCCCTTGGTACAATCACGTACAATCTCTCCCTATAAGTGATCTCATCCAATCCCAGGGCTGATATACAGGCTGACAATTTTGATCTCTAATCCTGATCTTTCTTCTAACTCATCTCTAATCCTGATCTTTCTTCTAACTTCAGATTTATATATCCAACAGCTTAAACATCTATAAGCTTAACATGTCAAACATCGAGCTCTTACATTTCCTTCCCAGACTGCTCCTCCAGCAGTTTTCTTATCTCTCTAAAAGGTACTTCCATTTTCCCTTTGCTTTGTCCAAAAATCTTTGACTTCTGACATCTGTGGCTCTTATTCTCTCATTCCACACATCTAATCCATCAGCAAATTTTGTTGATTCTTTCCAAATGTCTTCAGAAAGCAGTTACTCTTCATCATCTCTCCTGCTATACCCTTTTCCAATTCACCACCACTTGGGTTACTGAAATGGTGCTGAACTCCTCTATATTCTACTCTTCATAATTTACCTATTTATTACATAATATTAGATCACAGCACTATAGATACCTACAACTTCCATGGCTTCCTCTCTCATTGAGTAAAATCCAAAGTCCTTAAGAAAAAATATTCAAGGACCTAAATGATCTGAATCCCTTTCTCCCACCCGCCACCCCAGCTTCATCTCCTATCTACCATATTTGGCTAAATTTTTTCAAACATATTGGTCTCCCAGCTATTCCTCAAATATGCCCCAAACATTGCAGGCTCTGTGGCCTTTGTGCTCTCTGCCTCCTTTCCCTAAATGTTCTACTTTCAAGAGGGGTTGCTAAGTGCTTACTACATCACTCCAGGTCTCTGTTCAAAAATCACCCAATTTGTGACACTTTCCTGACCTTCTCCATATAAAATAGCACCTTGGCCTATAATCCCACATCCTCCTGTATCTTCTTGACCTTGCTTTATTTTTGTTATTACCGTAGGACATATATATTTATTGCCTATTTGTCTAGTGTCCATCTCTCACAATCAGGTAAGAACCTGGTTTTGTTCATTATTGAGTCACCAGTGACCAGAATATGCTGGTTCATATTAGGCACTCAATAAATACTTGCTGAATAAATGAACCAATTGTATTACCATCATTATCAGTATTATCTTCATTACCTAAAGGCTTAGGTCTCAAGGACTGAAGCAGAGCAACTGCCTGCAGTGCTCTAAGATAGAGCAAAACACAACCTAAATCCAGGTTACCTTGCTGGGAGGGAGGCCAAAATACAGCCAGGACAGACTGAGAGGCTGATACATACTTTATGTGCTAAGGCCAGAAGAGGAAAATCATTTCATACCTCAAGATTTGGATTTCAGTAAACACTATTAGCATATGGCCATAAGCAGCTTGTATTCCTTACAGAGCACATCTATTAGAAGAGCTTTGTGTTATTCTGTTTCATCCCTAATACTGTAACCCACAAAAAGGGACTACTGTATGAATAATTAACAGAAGTAAAAGTTAGAAAAAGGAGAGAATATGATTTTCTTAAATCGGTCATTTTAAATCTTCTATTATTATTATCTTGCATATCATACATCAACAGTGTTTTCCTTTTTCTTATCTTGGAGCTATTTCTCTATCATATTCCTGCTTCGAGTAGAAAGAAAAAAAATACACCCAAATGGTAATTTTGATAATCTAGTCACAAGGGTTCAAAAAGCAAATAAATAAATTTCAGGGTCTTATCATTTTGTATTAAAGCAACTTATTACATAAATGACATTTTCCTTTAGGAGATGTGTGCATTCGTGTTTGTCATTTTAAAAATGGAAATAGAATCATAGTGTCACCTTAAAATGACCAGATTTAGAATGAGAACTTTCATTACATGGGAGGAGTGAAAAATACAATAAAATAAGATGATATGTATATACAAGAAAATGGGCATAAAGAGATATTAAAGAAATCAATGGAAAGTGAACAAGGCACAAATTTAATCACACAAGGATCTAAGGATTAATGTGTCAGTTGATAACATTTCAGCATATCTTTTGGCTGATCAAAGTATACATTTGCATAGGAACAGAAATTTGAGCAGTATAAAAATGTAATCAAAGAAAGGGCTTGGCTCAGAAAAGTAAAACACATAAAATGATTTTAAATAGTATGGTCTTCATCTGCATTACTTTTTTTTTTTTTTTTACTACAAGTCCTTATTTTTCACTTTTATTAAACACAAACAAGATAGTTTGTAATTCCTTATGACTCGATGACTTTTGAATTTAAGATTAATTTGTAGTTTAGAAATTTTCTCAGGTCGGGTAAGGTGGCTCATGCCTGTAATCCCAGCACTTTGGGAGGCCGAGGAAGACAGATCACCTGAGGTCAGGAGTCTGAGTGAAATCCCGTCTCTAGTAAAAATACAAAAATTAGCCGGGCATGGTGGCATGCGCCTGTAGTCCCAGCTACTTGGGAGGCTGAGGCAGGAGAATCTCTTGGACCCAGGAGGTGAAGGTTGCAGTGAGCTGAGATCATGCCACTGCACTCCAGCCTGGGCAACAGAGCGAGACTCCATCTAAAAAAAAAATACAAAATACAAAATTAGCTGGGGGTGGTTGCAGGTGCCTGTAGTCCCAGCTACTTGGAAGGCTGAGGCAGGAGAATCACTTGAACCTGGGAGGCGGAGGTTGCAGTGAGCTGTGATCATGCCACTGCACTCCAACCTGGGTGACAGAGCAAGACTCCATCTTAAAAAAAAAAAACAAACTTAGTTGGGTGTGATGGCAGGCACCTGTAGTCCCAGCTACTTGGGAGACTGAGGCAGGAGAATCGCTTGAACCCAGGAAGTAGAGGCTGCAGTGAGCCGAGATCATGCCATTGTACTCCAGCCTGGGCAACAAGAGTGAAACTTGGTAAAACAAACAAACAAACAAAAAACAAAAAAAAAACAAAACCTCAATATATTATGATTGTAAAACCTATTAGAAATTTAGATAAACTTCATAATAAGCTAAAAGCAATATTATACTTTAGATACTGGTAGTGTTTGAAAAAAATTTAGTTAAATGTGAAGATAATACAAATGGAAACAATGTATGCACTTTAAATGTCTACTGGCAACTAAAAGCAGACGGTGGTGGTCGGGGGAATCCTGTGATAATTGGTTCAACTCTGATACTTATCTATAATTGTATTTCAAATATCTACCTCACTAGAATTTGAATTAAGCGACTCACTATAGGTTATCCACTTACCTTACAATGGTCATACTGGAGCTGTAAGGCTGGAACATCTCCTCCAATAGGCATTTGTTTCTTAAGCTCTTCATCTTTCATATTCAGCCATTTGATCAGTTCTTCTAAGGACATCAGCAACCTGTTCCACTTCTCAGCGCTGGCCTCCAAATGGGCCCTGTTGAGAGATAATAATAATAATAATAACCACATTTAGAAATGCAAATTACATTCACAAAATTATCTACCTTCCTTTAGCATAATAATCTTATCTGGCCAAGTAATGTTTACTTCCACAAAAGAGACTGACTCCTTGTAAATACATATATATATGTATTTATAATATATTATATATACATATATATGTATGATATACATATATACAATACATATATTACATAAATATATATATTTATACATATGTATACACACATATATCCATTTCCTGTAAGAAACAGCTATTTTGAATAGGCTATAATATTCAGAGGATTTATTGGTAATAACTATCAAAATTTAAAACACAGACCTATACAAAACGAAGGCTTTCAAGAAGGATGTCCGTGATAGAATGTACAATTATAAACCAAGTTTTGATAGTTTATGTATAGTACATACGCACATCCAAATATATTTTTTTCTCATTTTATCTCTATACATGGAGAGAGAGAGAGGAAAATAACCACTAAGAGCACAGTAAATACCTAATTTTAGCTATTTTTACGCCATTTAAGGATTTACAACAGACTCATAGTATTTTTCTTTCCAAAAAAAAAAAAAAAACCGACTAATTTTTTTATTTTTTATTTTATTTTATTTATTTTTTTTTTTTTTGAGACAGAGTATTGCTCTGTCACCCAGGCTGGAGTGCAGTGGCGCAATCTCGGCTCACTGCGACCTCTGCCTCCTGGGTTCAAACTACTCTGCTGCCTCAGCCTCCTGAATACAGCTGGAATTACAGGCATGTGCCACCATGCCCGGTTAATTTTCGTATTTTTAGTAGAGACGGGATTTCACCATGTTGTTCAGCCTGGTCTGAAACTCCTGACCTCATGATCCACCCGCCAGGGACTCCCAAAGTGCTGGGATTACAGGTGTGAGCCACCGCGCCTGGTCTTGATTAACTTTTTTAGGAATGGAAATTACTGATGTGTTACTTTCTCTTGTAACCAAAAACTCCTTCTGTTGTAACCAAAAAGCAGAATAGCAATGTTTACTTCAAAAAGTTGGAAAATAATCAGGCATTGCTTCGACAGGATACTATTTGGCTTAAGGTCGACCAATGTCTAGTGACAAATGACCAATGTGAATAGAGAACAGTTGGGCGAAAGTCACTGCAGTACTTTATACTCTCATTTAAAGGTGAGGTCTTTGTTTCAATAATAATTTCTGCATTTAACACAGAAATGCACCTTCAGATTCTTAGATTATGAACTCCATAATCACAGATATGTTTAGGAAATACATTTTGATATGGTTAAGGTTCCAATAAGAGCAAAGGCCCTTGAGAATAGGAGTGTAAATCTATGCACATGTTCCTTTTTTGCTCTTGTTAGGGCCCTGGTGAAAGCCCACTTATCCAGCCTCAGGCCCACTGGTGGGCTGGATTTGAAAATATGGATCAGTCAGAAACAACTCCAGCGACTCAAGGAATCGAACTGGACTTGACTCAATCCTGCATCATCCCAGAGGGCAGACTGTGAATGTGGGCTTGTGCCTTAACTTGGGGAAATGGAATTACTGTGACTGCCCATGATCTTTGAGGTTTAGAGGTGTAACAAGGCACACGTCTGCCTTTCATCAGCATATGCTGATTAAAAAACGCTGTGTGAAATAATAAAAAAAAGTTTAAATACAGAACGAAGTTCAAAGCATTTTGTAAATCTCTGAGAACAGTATGATTAGAAAATTTATTTTCTTGTATTTATGATCAGTTCTATTTATTCCACAGGTGCTACAATTGAACTCATTTTACAAAACTGTGGTTAACAAGGTCCTGATTCTGCTTGAGCTCCAGCTTTTCTGTGTTCATATTGATTAACTTTAGGCCAAATATGTAATTACCTTTCCCTGATAACTAATAATTTCATTTGTCACAGAGCAGAACTAAATAATTTCAATTATATTAACTGAAAATTCTCTGTAGTTCTAAGCCATTTTGCAGCAAATAAATTTGACTGAGCTACTGCAATTTCTTTCCAATATTTTTAATTGCAAAACCAGCTAGAAATCAGATGTCCTCAATCAAGAAGCACTTGAGTGTCTCCGTGTGCAAAACATTTATACGTGTTCCCTGCCCTTTTATTTCAGATGATTTGATCCTGCATCTTCAATGTCTGTAGTTTAACTCAATAATCAATAACTAAATCACACATTATATTCCTTTGAAATTGAGTTGCAAACACTTATTGTATTGAAATGCACACAAACATATTTTCCAATGCAGTCTTCTTTGACTGCACAGAAATAATGAAACTGATTACTGAAACTTACAGTATTTAGAATCTGAAAAACTATCTATTAATTATGAGGATGAAGACAATACTTTTTAAAAGAAATGCTGAAGTGGCTTTGAAATCAAAAAGAAAACATTGGTATATGTGTGCTTCTCTGCATCTTTGATTTTTCATAGTAAAAAGCAAGTTGATCTGCCAGAATCTTTGTCTGGCAAATCTGTTCTGGTTATTCTCAAATAGATTATAACTATGTGTTTAGTGGATTACTACCATATGCTCAAATAAATGCATGCTTCTGTAGCAGCCTTCAGTGTTCTAGTTTCATTTTAATTCTTTCATCTTGAAAGATGAAAGCCTTTTCTTGGGCAACAGGTCGAATGCTTTGTAAGAAGAAACTTTAAATTTGCGTTCAGCTTAGTGGTACTTTCTCAATTATCCTATAAGCATTTTAAAACTTAAATTTCTCTAAGACTATTGATAACTAGTGATCAACCAGATTTTCAAAATCTTCACATAAAACATTTCTTTATCAAACATATCTGTGGGCATTCATATTTTTAGACAATTGACTTATTCTAACATCTCAGCTGCTTCAGTTCACTCCTTTAGTACTTTGATATGTACAAAGCAATAAACACTTTTATTGACTGTATTATCAACCTAGGATGATGTCTACTACAGAATATCTTTTACGCAAGTTACTCCTTTTAAAATTGAATCACTTTTAAAACTCTATAAGTATTTTTAAGTGACCAGTTATTCTTAAAAAATGTAATGCAAAAACATGTTAAAAGGTAAAGACCCAAAAAACGGTACTTCATCATTTAAGCATAGTAGAAAGGAATTATGGAAGTAACTACAAACCAATATCTGTTTTAAATCAGCAAAAGCCTCCACCTTTCAAACAAACTGTATCTTCAAGCAAGTTATTATTCCTTCTCCCAGTGTACAGATATAAAAGGAAATAGTGTGAGTAAGTGTGAGAAGGAGCATTGGTTAAAATAAAATACAGTTTTTCATTTACTCAGTACAAGCAAACATTTACAGAGCACCCACTCTGGCAGATATCCCATCCTCTGTTGTGTAATGACTACCCAGAATCAAATGTCCAATTTGGTATTCTTACTACAAAAGTATATATATACTTTTTGGTTTATGGTAAAATCTCCAAACTATAAATTGGGTTATAATGAAAGAAAATACCTTAATTAGTCCAAGAACAACAAGTAACTTTAAAAGATTGTTCCTGCTCCCAGGAAAGGAATTAAGACATATTAGGAGAAAAGAGTCAAGTCTTCAGAATTCAGTCTGATGGTGCTGAAAAGAACACCAAAGCCGTGATTCCAATACGGTAGACATCAGCAGCATGTGGCTATTTACATTTAGGATAAATAAAATGAGTAAATTTTGAAATTCAGATTATCAGTTGCACTGGTCACATTTCAAGTGCTCAGTAGGCCACATATGGCTAGCAGCAATTGTATTAACCAGTGTAGATATAGATAATTTCTATCATTGGAGAAAGTTCTATTAGAATGTGCTACACTAGAGAAACCAGAAAAAAAAGAGAGCAGTTGAATCTTCCTCTATTAGATTTGGAAAAAAAAAAATTTAGTAGTTTTACAATACGGTTAGGAAAAGCAACTATCTAAGGCTAAACATAGTGTCAATGACATTGTAAAATGTGGTAACATTAGATTTAAATGATGATGTTAAAGGTTAATCTTCTCTACCGGCTTTTAAAAAGGTGCCCTGAATTTTTAAGAGACTCATAAAAGAAAGGGAAGATAGAATTTTATCTTTGAACTCTGTTTTCATTAGATTTGACAATTTTACTGGCCTTTGAAACCATATGTTAATAAAGATCTATATTAAACATCATTATGCTGATAAATGGACATTTAATTAAGACAATCTCAAATTAAATAAGTTTAACATGAAAATTTAAACCCATGTCATCCACAGCAGAGAACTTATTAGTGTATTTCCAATTCATATTTTTCCAGTGAGTAAAAAATATAATCAAAGTTCCTGACAGCCTGTCTTCTAGCTGACGTTTCAAATCATTAGCATTCTTCTCTTGTACAGATTGAAGTGAAATTTATCATTGTATGTATTGTTTTAGATGCTAAAGGAGATGTAGCATGTTGGATTTTAGCATATAAAAAGTTTAGGCTGAGCGCAGTGGCTCATGCCTGTAATCCCAGCACTTTGGGAGGCTGAGGTGGGTGAATCACAAGGTCAGGAGTTCAAGAGCAGCCTGGCCAACACGGTGAAACCCCGTCTCTACTAAAAATACAAAAAATTAGCTGGGCATGATGGCGGGCGCCTGTAATCCTAGCTACTTGGGAGGCTGAGGCAGGAGAATCTCTTGAACCCAGGAGGCGGAGGTTGCAATGAGCTGAGATCATGCCACTGCACTCCAGCCCTGGCAACAGAGTAAGACTCTATCTCAAAAAAAAAAAAAAAAAAGTTTAATCATGGCTATCCAAAGAGACTGAAAAATAACGTTTAAGATATTAACCTATGGTATTGAACCACATATTATTACATTGTTCCAATGGCCACACCATGGTCAAAGAAGTTAATACCTGTAAAACACTTAGGGTAGATCTAGCATATAAATATTAGCTGTTATTATTATCTTAGCAGACATTTTCTTTTTAAAAAATTATGATAAATTAGAGCAAATGTTCCCTGTCATGACATTTTATGCTATAAAACTTTAGTATCAACTTTAGCACAATAAAAGCATAATGTGAAATACAGAACCAATGCATATTAAATACTCCAAGTAGCATAAAGAGTATAAATCAGATGGCCTCATTCTCAAAAAAAAAAAAAAGGCCACCTGCAGAGAGAGAATTTGGGGACTAAAAAGGATCAAAATCTTTTAAAATAGGCATGGTGATATCAGAGCAGAACTGTAGGAGACTGAGACACAAAAAAACCATTCAAAAGATCAACTTATCCAGGAGCTGGGTTTTTGAAAAAAAAAATGAAATAAAATAGATAGACTGCTAGCAAGACTAATAAAGAAGAAAAGAGAGAAGACTCAAATAAACACAATCAGAAATGACAAGAGGGATATCACTACTGACCCCACAAAAATACAACCATCAGAGAATATTATGAACACCTCTATGCACATAAACTAGAAAATCTAGAAGAAATGGATAAATTCCTGGACACATACATTCTCCCAGGACTGAACCAAGAAAAGATTGAATCCCTGAACAGCCCAATAATGAGCTCTGAAATTGAGTCAGTAATAAATAGCTTACCACCCGAAAAAAGCCCAGGACCAGATGGATTCATAGCTGAATTCTACCAGATGTACAAAGAAGAGTTGATACCATTCCTAATGAAACTGTTCCACAAAACTGAGGAGGAAGAACTCCTCCCTAACTCATTATATGAGGCCAGCATCATCCTGATACCAAAACCTGCCAGAAACACAACAACAACCAAAAAAACTTCAGGCTAATATCCTTGATGAACATCAATTCAAAAATCCTCAACAAAACACTGGCACACTGAATCCAGCAGCACATGAAAAAGCTAATCTTCCACAATCAAGTAGGCTTTATCCCTAGGATGCAAGGTTGGTTCAACATATACAAATCAATAAATGTGATTCTTCACATAAACAGAACAAGACAAAAACCACATGATTATCTCAATACATGCAGAAAAGGCTTTCAACAAAATTCAACACCCCTTAGGTTAAAAATTCTCAACAAACTAGATATTGAAGGAACATACCTCTAAATACTAAGAACCATCTACAACAACCCACAGCCAACAACATACTGAATGGGCAAAAGCTGGAAGCATTCCCCTTGAAAACTGGCACAAGACAAGGATGCCCTCTCTCACCACTCCTTCAACACAATATTGGAAGTCCTGCCCAGGGCAATCAGGAAAGAGAAAGAAATAAAGGGCTACCAAATAGAAAGAGGAGAAGTCAAACTATATCTGTTTGCAGGTGACAAGATTCTATATCCAGAAAACTTCACAGTCTCAGCCCAAAAGCTCCTTAAGCTAATAAACAACTTCAGCTGCGTCTCAGGATAAAAAAATTAATGTGCAAAAATCACTAGCATTCCTACACATCAACAACAGTCAAGCCAAGAGCCAAAGCAGGAACACAATCCCATTCACAACTGCCACAAAAAAATAAATTACTTACCAGTATAGCTAATCAGGAAAGGGAAAGATCTCTACAAGGAGAACTATAAAACACTGCCCAGAAAAATCAGAGACAACACAAACCAATAGAAAAACATTCCATGCTTGTGGATAGGAGGGATCAATATCATTAAAATGACCATACTGCCCAAAGTAACTTATAAATTCAATGCTATTCCTATTAAACTACCAACAATGTTCTTCACAGAACTAGAGAAAACTATTTTAAAATTCATATGAAACCAAAAAAGAGCACAATAGCCAAGGCAATCCTAAGCAAAAAGAATAAAGCTGGAGGCATCATGATACCTGACTTCAGACTATACTACAGGTCTATATTAACCAAAACAGCACGGTACTGGTACAAAAATAGACACATAGACCAATGGAACAGAACAGAGAACTCAGAAATAAGGCTGTATGCCTACAACTATATGATCTTTGACAAAGCTGACAAAAATAAGCAACGGGGAAATGATTCCCTATTCAATAAACATTGCTGGGTAACTGGCTAGCCATATGCAAAACATTGAAACTGGACCTCTTCCTTACACCATATAGAAAAATAAACTCAAAATTGATTAAATACTTAAATGTAAAACCCAAAACTATAAAAAAAAAAACCCTGAAAGACAACTGAGGCAATACCATTCTACACATAGGAATGGGCAAAAATTTCATGATGAAGACACCAAAAGCAACTGCAACAAAGGCAAAAATTTGATAAATAGGATCTAATTAAGCTAAAGAGCTTCTGCACAGCAAAAGAAACTATCAACAGAATAAACATACACAGTGGGAAAAAATTGTTGCAAACTATGCATCTGACAAAGGTCTAATATTGAGCATCTATAAGGAATGTAAACAAATTTACAAGGAAAAAACAAACACCATAAAAAGTGGGCAAAGGACATGAACAGACACTTTTCAAAAGAAGACATACATGCAGCCAAAAAGCATATTAAAAAAAAAAAAACTTCAACATCACTGATCATTAGAGAAATGCAAATCAAAACCACAATGAGATACCATCTCACACCAGTCAGAATGGCTATTAGTAAAAAGTCAAAATATAACAGATGCTGACAAGGTTGAGGAGAAAAAGGAACACTTTTACACTGTTGGTTGGAGTGTAAATTAGTTCATCTATTGAGAAGACAGTGAGGCGATTCCTCAAAGACCTAAAAACATAAATACCATTTGACCCAGCAATCCCATTACTGGGTATATACCCAAAGGAATATAAATCATTCTATTACAAAGACACATGCACATGTATGTTCATTGTAGTACTATGCACAATAGCAACAACATGGAATCAACTTAAATGTCCATCAATGATAAGACTGGATTGAAAAACTGTGGTACATATACACCATGGAATACTATGCAGCCATGAAAAAGAACAAGACCATATTCTTTGCAGGAACAAGGATGAAGCTGGAGGCCATTATCCTGAGAAAACTAATGCAGGAACAGAAAACCAAATACCACATGTCTTCACTTATAAGTGGGAGCTAAATGATGAGAACACTTGGATACATAGAGGAGACCAACAAACACTGGGGCCTATCAGAGGATGGAAGATGGGAGGAGGGAGAGCTATATATCAGGAAAAATAACTATAGGGTACTAGGCTTAATGCCTGAGTGATGAAATAATCTGTGCAACAAACCCCCATGACACTAGTTTACCTATATAACAAACCTGTACATGTACCCTGAACTGAAAGTAAAAGTTAAATAAAATAAACATGAAATCTAAATAATAAATAATTAAAAAATAAAATAAAATAGACAAGGTGGTGAATATAATAGAAAATCATTGAAAATCACAATACCAATTTTAAGTAGAAAGTATCAAATTATAGCAGGATCAATGTTACCATTTTTCACTTTCTAGTGCAACACTAGGCAGAATCCAAGATTAAAGACAAGGGATAGAGAGAGTATGGACATTGTAATGTCAGAGACTGGGAAATAGAAGAAGTTAAAAGGGGAAAGGAAATTCAAGCTCTTGACACTGCTGAAGTATCTTATGATGGGCTCCAAACTAGGTAGAAGGGATTAATGGAGTCTGAAAAGAGGAAGGGTTTAAGTAACTGAAGATTAGAAGAAAGATGTGAAAATTCAGGAAAAAAAAGGAATAAATGTTTAAAAGCTGGAGAATTTGACAGTTGAAAATACTGGAGGATGTGCATTTAAATATAATCAAGTTGGGGCCAGGTGCAGTGGCTCACGCCTGTAACCCTAGCACTTTGGAAGGCCGAGGAGGGTGGATCACTTGAGGCCAGGAGTTCGAGAGCAGCCCAGCCAATATGGCGAAACCTTGTCTCTACTAAAAATACAAAAATTAGCTGGGCATGGTGGCACGTGCCTGTATTTCCAGCTACATGGGAGGCTGAGGCATGAGCATCACTTGAACCTGGGAGATGGAGGTTGTAGTGAGCCAAGATTGCACCATCGCACTCCAGCCTGGGCAACAGAGCAAGACTCTGTTCCATAAATAAATAAATAATCAAGTTGAAATATTGTAGATCTAGCATATAAACTGAATAAAACTTTTTTTTCCCTAGATGGTGAATTGGAAGCATTGTTAGCACGCCTCTTCCACTTGGAAAGACAAAATAGTGTGTAAAGATTCATACTGTGAACTTATTTCCAAGAAGCAACACAGGAACTTAACAAGAAAACTGACAGACACCACAGACCCTCTGAAAGAAGCAGCAGGCTGCAGTGTATATCATGAGCCAGGCCAAAAATTGTAAGTCCCCAGAGTGTGAAAAAGGGAGAAACTGCCTACAGGATATACACACCCACTGGGGAACCTGGCAATCCAGGTCAGGGGAAAGGCCTTAACCCTACCCAGCTCCGGAGCTGATGTAGTGAGCAATGGGGAGTAGATGAGAGGGAACCACATCGGGATGTGCTGTGTGTGCACTCCTAGTCTCCAGAGGGATGAAGGGAAGTCATTCCTGATCCTGTCTCACAGGAGACCTCGTGGAGGTCAGCCAATTAACTCAGGCAGGGGTCGCAGGTTAAGAGAAGCTCCCAGCTGAGATTCATGATATAAACTTGAGTGGGCATAGGAGCTGGGTGCCCCTGCTTCATGGGCAGATGAGGATGGGCATGGCCTGAAAGCCCTGGAGTTTCCGTCTCCACTGGGAAGGCTTATGCTCTGGGGCAGTTTTGAGTTTCAGTGCAGACTGGCTGGAACTTTGCTAGCTGTTGCTGCTAGTGGAATGCTGCAGATGTGAGACCTGCCTTGCCAAGTGCAGGGAAGCTAGGTGGGTCTTACTGCTGCTGGCTACACCCCACTCCTCATTTGCACTCTTCTGTGCAGCAGAGGCAGCTGTGCTCCTCCTTGGAACACTACCCCAGCAGCCAGCAAACTGTCCTCTAATCCCACTAGGGCTGCTGCTTACGTCTGCCTGTGGAGAGCCAGAGCATGGACTTGCCTGACCCACCTCCCTCCTGGTTTTGCCCCTTCACTCCTCCTGGTAGCTTAACACACACACACACACACACACACACACACACACACACACAAAAAAAAAAAAAAAAAAAAAAAAAACAGAAACTTTTGGGAGCTCTATGGCCCCTCCCATTGCTTGGGACACCAGAGTACCTCCCCTGGGTAACATAAGGCAAAGCATAAATCCCACCAGTACCACCACAGCCAGTGCCCTTTTCCAAGTGCCACCTCCTAGCTGGAGGCCAACTGACACACTCCATGATAGCATCTGCAAGGAGAATAACACCACACCAGGAAGGGGAAAACTTGTGTGACCTTGGCCGTCACCATTACCTGCATCACCCTGGCTAACCAGGAGGCCCTGAGTCTGCCCACGTGACCTGTTCGTTACTATTACACATGGCATGTGAGAAAGCCAACACACTAAGGCTATTTATAACCAAGGAATATCACAGAGTCTACATCACTCCTCTGCAACCCGCCTCAGAGCTGGTGCTGGCACCCACTGCTGTGAGACTTCAGGACAGGTCACATCACTGGATCCCTTGCAGACATTCCCCCCGCACCAGCCTGGACTGTGGCAGTCCAAATGGGTTGCTAGACTGAGTGGAGCAGCAGCATTCACAGTAGTCTGGCCCTCAGGGATTCCTCCTCCTAGGGGAAAGAGGGAGCAACCTGTAGGACAAAAGAATGTCAAAAGAATGAAGACGGCAGGTCTTGAGTCCCAGACATTCCCACCTGTGGGAAGTTACTTTCAGCAGAGGCATGGGTGTAATGCTGGGCTCAGTGGAGAAAGTCTGCAGCTCTGCCCCAAGAGTCAGGCAGCCCTGGTGCTCGTGAAGGGTCTTGGAGGAGGGGACTTCTCTCCTTCACCCACCATTGCAGACACACCTGGGGCTGCTCCCACAGGAGCTTGGCGTGGGTGCACCTGTAGACAGCCATTCTAGAACAGTGGGGTGACTGCATCCCCACAAGAGAAGTACCTTCCAGGTTCAGGCTTACATGAGGGGTAGAGTCACAGTCCCTCTCTATATGTAACATCAGCATTCCTACAGATGGAAAGAGGTACCTGTGTCATCTGAATAGCCAGGAAACTGGGTCAGGAGAGTGACTGGGTAGTGGGGCTTTCCTGCTGGCCTGACAGGAGGGCTGAGGTAGCTTCCTCCCTTTTCCCTGAAAAGACCTCAGTGCATTTCCCTGAGAGATCCCCTAGCTGCCTCTGTCAAGGCTGGGACCTCTGTGCATCACTGGGTATTACATTATCCACCTGTTTGGTTTTTACTCATGGACACCTCCACTACTGGCCTGAAACCTGAACTGTTCAACCTAGTAAATGAAATACTGGATAAAATAAATAAGTGCACACCACTGGGGAATGAAATAACCTTCAAGAGACCACTGCCATTCCAATGCCACAGGAGACAGTGAACCTACTCACACACCAAGCACATTACTACTACAATGAGTATCTGAGAAAGCCATCATACAGACTCTATAACCAAGGAACTCATACAGAGTCTTCACCCCTGAAAGCATGCAGAGCTGAATTAGGTTACAATAAACTAGAATCATTAAAATCACATCCTCAAGGAGAGAAAAAGAAATTTAAAAGAACACATAGTCAAATCAAAAATAAATTCAAAAATAATTAGAATAAATAGTCTTCTGCAATGAGAAGGAGCCAGAAAAATAATTCTGGCAATATGACCAAACAGCGTTCTTTAACACCACCAAATGATCACACTAGCTCCCCAGCAATAAATCCAAATGAATATGACATCTTTGGAAATACCAGATAAAGAATACAAAAGGATGACTATTAAGTTACTCAAGGAGATACAAGAGAAAAGTGAAAAACAACATAAAGAAATTATAAAAACAATTCAGGACATGAATGAAAAATTTTCTAATGACATAGATTTAAAAAAACAGAACTTCTGGAAATGGAATACATATTTAAGGAATTACAAAACGCAGTGAAAAGTTTTAATAGATTAACTAAGTATAAGAAAGAATTTCAGAGCCTTGTCAAAATTCTGTCAAAAGCCTGTCAAAAGACAAGGCTTTCAAATTAACCCAATCAAACAAAATTAAAGAAAAAAGAATGAAAATAAATGAACAAAGTTTTCAAGAAATATGGGATTATGGAAAAGGGCCAAATCTAAGAATCACTGGTGTTCCTGAGGGAGAAGAAAAACCAAATAGTTTGGAAAACTTATTTGAGGAAATAACTGAGGAAAACTTCTCTAGCCTTGCTAGGGATTAGACATCTAAATACAAGAAGCATAAAGCAGTCCTAGGAGACTCACTACAAAAAGGACATCAGCAAAGCATATAGTCATCAGGCTATCTAATGTCAACATGCAGGAAACAGTTCTAGGAGCACTGAGACAAAAGCATCAAGTAACCTATAAAGAAAAACTTATCGAATGAACAGCAGACTTAGCAGACTGCTAAGTCAGACTCAGTAGAAACCTTACAAGCTAACAGGAATTTGGATCCTACCTGTAGCCTCTTTAAACAGAAAAAACCATCAGCCAAGAATTTTGTATTCGGCAAAACTAAGTTTCATAAATGATGGAGAAATAAAGTATTTTTCAGACAGCCAAATGCCAAAGGAATTTGTCATATGCATATATATTTAGGATTATAATATCTTCTTGTTTGATTATTTCATTATTATATAATAACCTTCTTTGTCTTTTTTTGATTATTTTTACTTTAAAGTCTGTTTTATCTAATGTAAGAATAGCTACTCCTCACTTTTGGTTTTCAATTGCATATAATATATTTTCACCCTCTTTACCTTGAGTCTATAAGAATCCTTATGCGTTAGGTGAGAAAGAGAAAATCTTCCCTAACTCATTCTATGAAGCCATTATCACTCTGATACCAACACCAGGAAACAACCTAACAAAAAAAAGTACAGACCAATATCCCTGATGAACATAGATGCAAAAATCCTCAACAAAATACTAGTAAACCAAATCCAACAGCACATCAATAAGATAACTCACCAAAACCAAGCAGGTTTCATTCCAGGGACGCAGGAATGGTTCAACATATGCAAGTCAATACAAGACCAGCCACACAAGAAATGCTAAAAGGAGTTCTCAATCTTGAAACGAAAGGTCATTATGCCCCAGAACAGAACCTTCTGAAAGCATAAAACTCACTGGGTCTATAAAACAATAACACAATAAAGAAAACAAAGTGTCTAGGTGACAATCAACATGATAACTGAAACAGTGCCTCACATCTTAATAATAACATTGAACATAAACGGTCTAAATTTCCCACCTAAAAGACATAGTGGCAGAATGGATAAAAACAAACCAAAGTGTCTCTTCAAGACACTCACCTAACACATAAGGATTCTTATAGATTCAAGGTAAAGTGGAAGAAAATATGACATGCGAATGGCAACCAAAAGTGAACAGTAGTAGCTATTCTTATATCAGATAAAACAGACTTTAAAAGCAATAACAGTTAAAAAAAAGACAAAGAAGGTCATTATATAATGACAAAAGGATCAATCCAACAAGAAGATACTACAATCCTAAATATATATGCGTCTAGCTCTGGAGCTACCAAATTCATAAAGCAATTACTACTAGGCCTAAGAAAAGAGATAGACTGCAGCACATTAACAGTGGGGGACTTCAACACTATACTGACAGCACTAGACACATCATTGAGGCAGAAAGTTAACACAGAAACACTGGACTTAAACTGCACTCTAGAACAAGTGCACTGAACTGCTTTTTACAGAACACTCTACTTAAGAACTGAAAAATATACAATCCTCTCATCAGCATATGGAACATTCTCCAAAATACATAAGGCCACAAAACAAGTCTCAATTAATTTTTAAAAATCAAAATTATATCAAGCGTCTTCATAGACCAATGAAGGAGAATAGAGAACCTAGAAATACAGCCAAATACTTACAACCAACTGATTTTGACAAAGCACACAAAAACATAAATTGGAAAAAGGACATGCTATTCAATAAATGATGCTGGGAACACTGGAAAGTCACATGTGGAAGAATGAAACTGAATTCCTACTTCTCACTATATACAAAAATCAACTCAACATGGATTAAAGACTTAAATCTAAGACCTGAAACCATTAACAATTTTAGAAGAAATTCTAGGAAAAACTCTTCTGAAAATTGGCCTAGGCAAAGAATTTATGACTAAGACCCCAAAAGCAAATGCAAATGTAGCAAGAACAAAAATAAATAAATGACACCTATTTAAACTAAAATGCTTCTGCACGGCAAAAGAAATAATCAACAGAAGAACAAAAAAACAACCCACAGAATGGGAGAAAATATTTGTAAACAATGCACCCAACAAAGAATTGATATCCAGAATCTACAAGGAACTCAAATTAGCAAGAACAAAAACAAATAGTCCTACTAAAAAGTGGGCAAATGACATGATTAGACATTTCTCAAAAGAAGATATACAACTGGGCAACAAACATATGAAGAAACACTCAATATCACTAATCCTCAGGGAAATGCTGGTAAAACCACAACGAGATACTACCTTACCCTGACCAGAATGGCCATTACTAAAAAGTCAAAAAACAATAGATGTCGATGAGGATGTGGTGAAATGGGAATGCTTAAACACTGGTGAGAATGCAAATTAGTACAATCTCTAAGCAGATTCCTCAAAGAACTAAAAGTACATCCACTATTTGATCTAGCAATACCACTGCTAGGTATCTACCAAAAGGAAAAGAAGTCATTATGTCAAAAAGACACTGGCACTCATATGTTTATCATAGCACAATCCACAATTGCAAAGATTTGGAACCAACTTAAGTATCCATCAATCAATGAGTGGATAAGGAACATGTGGTATGTGTATACCATGAAATACCACTCAGCCATAGAAAAGAATAAAATAATGTCTTTTGCAGCAACTTGAATGGAGCTGGAGGCCATTATTCTAAATAAAGTAACTCAGGAATGGAAAACCAAACACTACATGATCTCACTTACAAGCGGGAGATAAGCTATGGGTATGCAAAGGCATACAGAGTGATATAATGGACATATGAGACTCAGAGGTCGGGGAGGTTACCAAGGCAGTGAGAGATTAAAAAAAAAAAAAACTACAAAATGGGTACAATGTACAGTACTCAAGTGATGGGTGCACTAAAATCTCAGACTTCAACGCTATACAATTCATCCTTGTAACTAAAATCACCTGTACCCTTAAAGCTATTGAAATTGTAAAACTTTTAAAAAATAAATAAGTAAAAAATAAAAATGAACTGGATAAAACTGTAAAGTTAGATAACAGTAGACAGACAGGTCCAGTATATAATAAGCTAATGAAGGAAGGCACCCCCCTGGATAGGACTCATAACTTTAATGTGAAGGAGAGCTATCTTACTGATGAGGTTGTAAATAATTCTTATTTGATTTGATACAACAGAGGGCTCTTCACTAACTAATAGGGGAAAACCAATTGCATTCGGATGCACATGGCCAGGTCGAATGTAATAAAATAAAATGTGTACTCTGGAAAACAGTCTGCCCTTGATCTCCTGGAGATTGATTATCTCAGGGATGCCAAGATGACAGGAAATGTTAACTGACTCCCAGTGTGACAAGGTCTATGGGACTTAGAACAGGGATAAAGGCATTTACAGATAAAGTAAAAAGAAACTTGGAAATCAAAATATAAAAAGTTATGAATATGGATATTGGTACCAACAATAATAGCAGAGAAAAGGATGGAGAATAAAAGGTAAATGGGGCTGGGCGTGGTGGCTCACGTCTAATCCCAGCACTTTGGGAGGCCAAGGCGAGTGGGTCACCTGAGGTCAGGAATTTGAGACCAGCCTGGCCAACATGATGAAACCTCGTCTCTACTAAAAATACAAAAATAAGTTGGGTGTGGTGGCAGCCACCTGTAATCCCAGCTACTCGGGAGGCTGAGGCAGAAGAATCAATTGAACCCAGGAGGTGGAGGTTGCAGTGAGCCAAGATCGTGCCACTGCACTCCAGCCTGGGTGACAGAGCAAGACTCTGTCTTAAAAAAAAAAAAAAAAAAAAAAGTAAAGGACACTTGAATTAATGAGGAATGTAGAAGCGTGTCCTATATATAGATCAGGAAGAAGCAGAAATAAGATGATGAAAGATTAGGATAATGGATGCATTCACTTCTAAGGAGATGTTGTTGAAAGATGGAGAAGCAATGCTTAACGAGTCACAATGAGGCTGGCAATTGTCCCTCTTATCCCTGTGTGACAGGGCTCCCTTTTCAGGCAGTGTTTTCTGGCACCACATTTGATGTTTATGGCTGGTATTCAGGCCGTTTGGCGTCCATAGCAGTTGGTAAAGATTCAGAATATTCTCATTGGCTGCTAGGTGAGGAAAATGAGGAAATTAACCTCTATTGAAAAGAGTTTCAAGTGAAGTAGGCAATTAAGGGGAAACCCAACATTTAGAGAGAAAAGTGATGGAAGAGTTACGAGAAATATTTAAGACATAGGAGAATGTGTTCACAATAGAAGGCAGTATAAGGGGCAGATTGTGCATGAAAGGAATAAGAGGGAAGAACAGAGAAGTAGGGCTGAACAGTGTGCTCCACAGTGATCACTTTCAGTAGGCAATGAAGGAGTCAGGAGCCTGGGAGGTGGACTGCCTCTACAGATTTGTTATGAGAACACTCCTCCCACTCCTTGGGGAGGGATTTTCTCACTAAGCAGACTCCGGTCTCCTCTCCACCCCTGAAACAGTCCCTGCAAAGGTAGAGTGACGAATCTGATCTGTAAATTCAGGGAGAATAATTGGGCACGCTTAGCTTAGCCCATACGGTCCACTTGACAACAGGCCATGAAGATACTGAGTTCTTTTCTACTCTTCCATGTATGGTTTCTCACTTGGGAAGCCACCTTGCCCAGTGACTGCTGGTGATTCTGCCTCATTCTGGGGTTTGGTTGACAGCCCCAATCACCTTCACTATAAGTTACCACCTCCAACCTGGCCTCTATCAGTAATTAACATGGCATTTGAGTTCTCTATTGGCCACATGATGAGTGCCCCTTGAGCACACTTTGTTTCATACTTGTTCAGAATCCAGCCAGCAAAGGGGGAAGCTGTTTTGGGAGACCTTCTCAGAAATCCCCAACGTTACCGACCAAGAGAGAAAAACATAGGGTAGAGAGAATTCCTATGTCTTTTAAATTAGTGCCAAACAAAGAGGTAATCAATGAGAATAATAATAGCTAACAATTACTGAACACATACCATGTGCCACTATTTTTGGCAAATGCAGAGGCTAAATTAAATAACAAAGTATTTTATCTTTTATAAATATCCAAGTAATAACAAACATGCTATTTTAATTTTATCTCATTCATTTTTTAAATATAAAAATAAAGAAGAGATCATTTACGCCTTTAGCTAAACATACCTAATCTAGTTAAAAATGGCTTTTATCCAAAAGTCAGGCAATAACAAATGCTGTCTAGCATGTGGAGAAAAAGGAACCCTTGTGAACTGTTGGTGGGAATGTAAGTTAATATAAACACTATGGAGAACAGTTTGGAGGTTCCTCAAAAAACTAAAAATAGGGCTACCATATGATCCAGCAATCCCACTGCTGGCTATATACCCAAAAGAAAGGAAATCAGTATATCACAGAGATATCTGCACTCCCATGTTTGTGGCAGCACTGTTCACAATAGCCAAGATTTGGAAGCAACCTAAGTGTTCATCAACAGATAAATGGATAAAGAAAATGTATTTATACAAAATGGAGTACTATTCCACCATTCTGTCATTTGCAACAATGTGGATGGAAGGGGAGATCATTATGTTAAGTGAAATAAACCAGGTGCAGAAAGACAAACATTGACTATTCTCAGTTATTTGGGGGATCTAAAAATCAAAACAATTGAACTCACGGAGATAGAGTAGAAGGATGGTTACCAGAGGCTGGGAAGGGTAGTTGGTGGGGCAGGGGGGTGATGGGGAGGAAATGGTGATGATTAATAGGTATAAAAAACAGTTAGAAAGAATGAATAAGATCCAGTATTTGATAGCAAAACAAGGGTGATTATAGTCAATAATAACTTAGTTGTACATTTTAAAATAACTAAAAAAGTATAATTGGATTGTTTGTAACACAAAAGATAAACGCTTGAGGGGATAGATACCACATTTTCCATGATGTGATTATTATGCATTGCATGCACGCCTGTACCAAAATATCTCGTGTACTCCATAAATATATACACCTACTATATGCCCACAAACATTAAAAATAAAATAAAAAAAAATTTTTAAAGCCATACCTAATCTCTATAAAGCACGGACAGGTTAATATAGATACAGATACAGCTGCCAGCTGTTATAAACTTGCAATACTATCAACTATAATAATAGAGCAAATGCATTCTTCCCTCCTCTTCCCTTCACAGATGAGTTCCTTGAGATAATGAGACTGAGTAGACTCAGTTCTATTTCCACGTACTCACCTCCCCTTCTGTCTCTTTAGTCCTCTGCAATCAGATTTCTCCCTCAACCGAAAAAAAAAAAGGCCCTGGCAAAAGGCCACCAAAGCCCTTCTAATTGCTCCTGGACTCTGCAGGCCTGATCTTACTCCACTTCCTCAAGCAGTTTGCACCATTACTTATGCACTTCTTTTAGAAATCCCTCTTTCCTTGGCTCTTGACAGCATTCCTGGATCTCGTCCCTCTTCAGGATAGGGACTTCTCAGTTTCCTTGCTGCTTCCCTCTCCTTCACCATTCCTTATGTATTAGAGTTTCTTGGACTTCTTTGCCCTCTTCTAATGTTTCACCCTCTCTAATAACTAACTCACAATGGTTACCTGCCACCTGTCTCTGGACACCCCCTCCCATCTGTCTATTTCACCTACTGCTCTCTTTTGAAGAGCAGATCTCCATCTAATGGCTTTGGCTATCTTCTCCTGGATGTCTCACCAGTGCCTTAACAATGTGAACTAATTATCTACTCAATCTCTCTTCCCTTTCCTAGATGCCGAAAGTGTCTCCTACCAGGTCTCCCCTCTTCAGAACAGGCTTATCCGAGGCATCCTCCGTAGCTGTGTGAGGGATTCTTCCAAAGCCCAAATCTAATCATGTTACTCAAAAGGCTCCCAATTCCATCCACAATGGAAGGGAGCTTGGTTACACATAGGTGTGCATGACTTGTCTCTTACACCTCTGTCTTTTTGTTAGCCATAGTCTTCTCCCCATGACACCAGCAGCAAACTGTATTCTCAGCCAGACTTAATGTATTGATTTTCATATAAACACAGTGTTATTTCAAGCCCCTAATTTAGTTACCCTTCCCCAGTCATCACCTAGACTATCTGGGGAATAACTATATATGTTTCAAGGCTCAGCTAAGGAATGACCTCTTTTATGAAGCCTTCTTTGATCATCTGAAGTGAGAGTAACCACTCTCTGCTTTGGGCCCTACCTTAATCTGAACAGATTTGTGAACCTCTAGGGGTAGGGACTACATCTCATTAATAGCAATGCCTTAAGCACAGAAATAAGTTTTTATTACATGCTTGAATAAGTGCTTGAATCTCTTGAGGTGACTAATCAAAGTAAAAGTTATTTTAATTCATTATCACATTAATTTATTATCACATTTTACTGGAATGTCTGATCTACCTTAATGCAAAAGTCCACTGCCACAAGCATATTCTCCCATCTTCTAAAAATAATGTTAACTTACTTATTACATAATATTCCAACTGTAGTTCATAAGCTCTTTCTTTCCAGGTTAAAAAAAAATGTGTCATGATAGGCTTAGGCAATAACTCCCAAGAAAGACCAAAAATTTCTTGTCTGTAACTTTTTACTTAGAATGATCTGTTTATGATATAGGTCTTCATTAAATTACTCTTCCTAAATAAGTCATTCTCTAACCTCTGAAAATCCCAGCACCATGTATACTATCTTCACTAGGGCCAGCTCTGGAATTCTTAGGTTGCTGGCATAGACGACTTGTTGGATGCTCAGTGAATGCTTTTCACTATTAATATTTTAAATATTTTTGTTCATATTTATGAGGAATGGAAAGTTGCAACCTGATGGGATCTAGGCAGTTGAAAATTCAAATCTTAAAAAAGTATAATCCCTCACTACATAGAACTCCCTAATTTTCTTCTCTTACTAAGAAAAAGTAGTTGGCCAATGCTGACCTATTGTATTTCCCAATGGGAACTTTACACAGAGCATCCATGTCCATGCTGCATTGCTCCCTTCCTCACATGTAAGAGGAACTGCAAATTCCACTCTCTGAGCTCCAGAAGAATAAAAACCTTTCAATACATCTTAGAAAAAAAAAATTTAATTCATTCATGATAAGTAATCATTGAAGATTCTGTTCTCCATTAAATCTTGAAACCAGCTGAGGCAGATCCAGTGAGCCTCTTTATGTATAAAAATACTTAACTAGATGCTTTCTTAGGCAGGATTTACATAGATTAGGGAACTATCAAATCATTCCATTAAATCTTCATAGCAATCATGAGTGTTAAATATTTCTATTCTGATTTTGTAAATAAAATAATCCAAGGCTCAAAGAGGCTGAGTAGTTTGTTCAAGATCAGTGAGTAAATAGTAAAGTCAGAGTCAAATTCAAGACCATTTGGTTTAAAGGTTGTATACATGGTACAAGGCAAAACACAAAACAAAACAAAAGCTGATCCAGGACTTCCTGCCAATGTTCTGCTTTTAGATTTTTGCTCAATAACATATTTTTCCGCCAGTATTCACTAAATTTATATATAATTAGGAGCTGTCCACTCTCTATTAAATATGATCTTAAAATATTCTTGACCCCAATAACACTAATCATACTGTCTCTCTGGGTAATTTTCAAGGTCTTTTCCTAGTCAGAATTCTGGTCCTAAGGTTCATCCTTATTTAATTTTACTCTCTCCAAATGCAGACATGAATCATCAATTTTCCATTTTAGTGTCCATAAGAGATATTTAATTTCTATAAATACATCTTGAATGAGGCATAAAAACAACATGATTAAGCAAAACATGTTCACTGCCAAGAGTAAAAAAGATCTAGATTCGAACTCTGACTTGGCACTTCTTAGCCCCAAAACTTGGCAAGTTCCTTATATTCATTAAACCTCTGTTTCCTCATAGAAGAAATAATGTTACCACCCACCTTACTAGGATTTTTTGATTACGAAATAAAGTAACATTTGTAAAGATCCTAACAAGTACTTAGTCAAGGTAAACACTCAGTAATTAGCAGATGTTGCTAACAGTATTGTTACTAGTATTGTTAGATTTAAAATATATGAACATTTATGAATAGTCTAGAACAGGTGGCAGAGAGTATTGGACACAAATAGAGCTTGAACTATATAACTCAAGGAAACAGGCTTTGCATTAAAATTTTAAACTATTTCTGATGAAATAGCAGTGGTGGTAA
Organism: Pan paniscus; assembly: GCF_029289425.2. Lineage (NCBI taxonomy): Eukaryota > Metazoa > Chordata > Mammalia > Primates > Hominidae > Pan > Pan paniscus. The sequence goes on along the minus strand of NC_073254.2, from coordinate 164,668,872 downwards.
GGCTGCGCTTTCTCTTTCTGATATACAAAAATCACAAGTATCTACCCCTTCCACCCCATTATTTTTATTTTGATATTGACTATTCTGACCTGATGCTAGCAGATTTTGCTTTTAAGTCATTCCATCTTTGGTTCATATCATCCAGTCGATGTTGAAGCATAGTAGCCTCTTCAGAATTTCCCAAAGCTTTTACCATCTTCTGCCTGTTTCCGTCAATGCTTTTAAATATGTCATTGTGGGCATCAATTTCTGCCTGGATGTCCTAAACAGAAAAAAGCAAATAGATAATGCAAGTGTTAGGAATCAGTATATCTTTATATTCACAGATGAGTTGCTCTCAAGCAAAATAGTTCATTTCACCTTAAATTATAAGAAATTCAAGTGCTTCCAAAATTCTTATTATTCTGAAAATTATAGTCTTTAAATCTTCAGTACCTCCAGCTTTGTTCTTTTTGCTTAGGATTGTCTTGGCTATACAGGCTCTTTTTTGGTTCCATATGAAATTTAAAGTCATTTTCTCTAGGTCTGTGAAGAAAGTCAATGGTAGCTTGATAGGAATAGCACTGAATCTATCAATTACTCTGGGCAGCAAAAGAAACTACCATCAGAGTGAACAGGCAACCTACAGAATGGGAGAAAATTTCTGCAATCTATCCATCTGACAAAGGGCTAATATCCAGAATCTACGAGGAACTTAAATTTACAAGAAAAAAAGCAAACAACCCCATCAAAAAGTGGGCAAAGGATTCAAAGTGACACTTCTCAAAAGAAGACATTTTTGTGGCCAACAAACATATGAAAAAAAGCTCATCAGCACTGGTCATTAGAGAAATGCAAATCAAAACCACAATGAGATACCATCTCTTGCCAGTTAGAATGGCAAGTACACAACAGGTGCTGGCGAGGATGTGGTGAAATTGGAATGCTTTTACACTGTTGGTGGGAGTGTAAATTAGTACAACCATTGTGGAAGACAGTGTGGTGATTCCTCAAGGATATAGAACCAAAAATACCATTTGACCCAGAATCCCATTACTGGGTATATACCCAAAGGATTATAAATCATTCTACCATAAAGACAAATGCACATGTATGTTTACTGCAGCACTATTTACAGTAACAAAGACTTGAAACCAACCCAAATGCCCATCAATGATAGATTGGATAAAGCAAATGTGGCACATATACACCATGGAATACTATACAGCCATAAAAAAGAATGAGTTCATGTCCTTTGCAGGGACATGGATGAAGCTGGAAACCATCATCCTCAGCAACTAACACAGGAACAGAAAACCAAACACCGCATGTTCTCACTCATAAGTGGGAGCTGAAAAATGAGAACACATGGACACAGGGAAGGGGACATCATACACCGGGGGATGTCGGGGGGTAGGGCGAAAGGAGAGGGAGAGCATTAGGACAAATACCTAATGTATGCAGGGATTAAAACCTAGATGATGGGTTGATAGGTGCAGCAAACCACCATGTCACATGTACACCTATGGAACAAACCTGCACGTTCAGCACATGTATCCCAGAACTTAAATTGAAATTTTTTAAAAGGTGTTCAATACACTGACTCCTCAATTTTTTTAAAAAATGTATTGTAATCTATATTTCATGTACCAGCTAGTTAGATGTTGGTATATCAGATTCAATTAGCAATTTTTGAAATCTTATACAACTGTTGTTGCCAAATCATTGAACTTTGCTTAATATCCAACAGACTCTTACTCTCCCCTTTTCACATAGGTAAAACTTCCCTTAAAATATTACATCTTACAGAGGTCACTAAGATATTACATAACTATAACTAAAGTGTTTTTCACATTTTGAAACATTTACTAATAGTTTGTCCTTTCAGTCTTATAAAATTTATTTCTAAAATGTTAAAAGAATATTTTTATATACAAGTTCATCATCTTTAAGAAATAAAAACTAGTAACAACGGTTTCATCACACACCAGGGCCTGTTGTGGGGTGAGGGGCTAGGGAAGGGATAGCATTAGGAGAAATACCTAATGTAGATGACGGGTTAATGGGTGCAACAAACCACCATGGCACATATATACCTATGTAACAAACCTGCACATTTTGCATATGTATCCCAGAACTGAAAGTATAATTAAAAAAAAAAAAACTTTCAAAGTGTCAGCAAAAATGCTTCCAAAAGCATAGAATAACTGATATATTCAGGCTTATGCACACACAAAAACAGAGAAAGAGGGGAGAGGGAAATTTTGACAAGATCTAGCCTTTATGCACATATTTAAGTGATGTTATTTGATTTAAAATGGTTCTTAAATTTATCAACCTAATTATTTTATTATTGATATGAAAGATCATTCTTGGGAATAAGCACGAAAAACATATATTTGGCATGTAAATAACAATCTAATTCTTCTGTAACAGAAAAATTTCTGGCTAAGTATAAAGAAAGTACAAAGAAAATCAGTCTCCCTAACTTTACTTGCCCTTAATCTATTTTGATAACTAAATATAAAAGAAAATATTATCCCACTGATTTATCCAAAACAATTGCATGCATTATCTGGGAAATTTCAATAATTTATTTATATCTAGTATTAAATGAAAAAGCCAAAAAAAAGAAAAATAGTTTATCTTTATAAAATACATTTGGGGGCAGTTTAAGTAAAATTAGAATTATTATAAATTTTTTAAAAATTGGTTCAGATTTTGGGGAAACATTTGGCAATCTATATCAAAAGCCATAGACTTAAAATTCTTTTGAGGAAAATGGCAGATAGGAGACAGGTCTAATGCGCAGCTCCTGCTTAGGCAGACAGAACAGCATCTGGAGACTCACACTGTGAACTTTCGCTCCAAGAACCACTACAGGAACATACCAGGAAAACCAAAAGAATTCACAGACCCTTTCAAAGAAGCAACTTGCCACTGCAAATGCCACAAGACAGCATAAGCTCTTGGGAGTTTTACAGCCTTACCCATCACCTGAGATGACCTGAGTACTCATCCTGGCCAACATAGGGCAACATTATACCATCCTTCTACTACTGCAGCTGGCACTCTCTTGAAAGCACCACCTCCTGGCTAGAGGCCAACCAACTCAAGTTATGACAGCAACTCATAACAGAACAACCCTGCTCCAAAGGAGAAAACAACAGCTAATTCCACTGCTTACCGCACATCAGCTTAACCACAAGTCCTGAGTCTGTTCACATGACAACTTCACTGCTAGCATAACTGGCATTCGAGAAAACCAGAGTACTAAACCAAACTACAACCAAGGATTCCCACAGAGTCCACTTCACTCCCCTGCAGCCTCCACTGGAGCAGGTGCTATTATCCATGGCTGGGAGACCTGAGGACAGATCACATCACAGGACTCTTTGCAGACATTCCCTAGGATCAGATTGGAGCCCGGTAGCCCTGCTGGGTGGCTAGACGCAGAAGAGCACAACAATCACTGCAGTCTGGTTCTCAGGAAGCCCCATCCCTAGGGGAAGGGGGAGACCACTACATCAAGTGATCATCTTATGGGGCAAAAGAATCTGAACAGTAGCCCGTGAGTTCCAGATCTTTCCAATGAAACAGTCTATTCAAATGAGAAGGGGAACTAAAAAAGCAGTTCTGGTAATATGACAAAATAATGTTCTATAACACACTCAAAAGATCACATTACCTTTCCAGCAATGGATCCAATCCAAACCAACAAGAAATATCTGAATTGCCAGATAAATAATTCAGAAGGTTGATTATTAAGCTACTCAAGGAGGCACCAGAGAAAGGTAAAAACTACCTTAAAGAAATTTTAAACATGGCCAGGTGTGGTGGCTCATGCCAGTAATCCCAGTACATTGGGAGGCCAAGGCAGGAGGGTCACTTGAACTCAGGAGTTTGAGACCTGCCTGGGCAACATGGTGAAACCCCATCTCTACCCAAAATACAAAAAAATTAGCTGGAAATGGTGGAATACACCTGTGGTCCCAGCTACTTGGGAGACTGAAGTGGGAAGACTGCTTGAGCCTGGGAGGCAGAGGTTGCAGTGGGCCAAGGTCACACCACTACACACCAGCCTGGGTGACAGAGGGAGACCTCATCTCAAAAAAAGAAATTAAAAAAACAACACAGGTTACAGATGAAAAAGTCTTTAGAGAAATAGATATCATAAATAAAAGACAATCACAACTTCTGGAAATGAAAGACACACTCAGAGAAATGCAAAATACACTGGAAAGTTTCTAGAGAATTGAGCAAGTAGAAAAAAAAAACTTCAGAGCTCAAAGACAAGGCTTTCTAACTAACCCAATCTGACAAAGACAAAGAAAAATAATTTAAAAAAAAACAGCCTCCAAGAAATTTAGGATTATGTTAAACAACCAAATCTAAGAATAATTCATGTTCCTGAGGAAGAAGAGAAATCTAAAAGTTTGGAAAATTTATTTGAAAAAAAAAATCAATGAAAACTTCCATGGTTTTGCTAAAAATCTAGACATCCAAATACAAGAAGCTGAAAGAACACCTTGGAAATTCATCACAAAAAGATCATCACCTAGGCATACAGTCATCAGGTTATCTAAAACCAAAATGAAGAAAAGAATCTTAAGAGCTGTGAGGCAAAAGCATCAGGTAACCTACAAGGGAAATCCTATAAGATTAACAGCAGATTTATCAGCAGAAACTCTGCAAGCCAGAAGGGATTGGGGTCTTATTGTTAGCCTCCCTAAACAAAATAACTATCAGCCAAGAATTTTGCATCCAGTGAAACTAAGCTTCATAAATTAAGCCGAGATAAAGTCTTTTTCAGATGAATAAATGCTGAGAATTCACCACTACCAAATCAGCACTACGAGAAATCATAAAAGGTGCTCCAAATCTTGAAAAACGCCTTGAAATACACCAAAATATAATCTCCTTAAATCATAAATCTCACAGAACCTATAAAACAACAACACAATTTTTAAAAAAAGGGTATTCAGGCAGCAACCAGCATAAGGAATAGAATAGTACCTCACATCTCAATACTAACATTGAATGTAAATAGCCTAAATGCTCCACTTAAAAGATACAGAATGGCAGAATGAATAAAAATCCAACAACCAAGTATCTGCTGTCTTCAAGAGACTCACCTAACACATAAGGACTCATAAAAATTCAAAGTAAAGGATTACAAAAAGATATTACATGCCAATGGAAACCAAAAGCAAGCAGGAGTAGCTATTCTTATATCAGACAAAACAGACTTTAAAGCAAAAACTAAAGAGACAAGAAAGGATATTATATAATGATAAAAGGATTAGTCCATACACCTAACATAGGAGCTCCCAAATTTATAAAATAATTACTACTAGACCTAAGAAATGGGACAGATGGCAACACAATAATTGTAGGGGACTTCAATATTCCACTGACAGCACTAGAGGGGTCATCAAGACAGAAAGGCAACAAAAAACAATGAACTTAAACTATACCCTAGAACAAATGGGCTTAACAGATATTTGCAGAACAGTCTACCCAACAACTGCAGAATATACATTCTTTTCATCAGCACATGGAACATTTTTTCTTCAAGATAGACCATATGATAGGCCATAAAACAATCCTCAATAAATTTAAGAAAATCAAAATTATATCAAGTGCTCTCTCAGAAGACCACAATGGAATAAAATTGTGAATTAATTCCAAAAGGAACCTTCAAAAGTAAACAAATACATGGAAATTAAATAATCTGCTCCTGAATGATCTTTCAGTTAACAAAGATATCAAGATGGAAATTAAAATATTATTTGAACTGAACAATAATAGTGACACAACCTATCAAAACCTCTGGGATATAGCAAAAGCAGTGCTAAGAGGAAAGTATACAGCATTAAATGTCTACACCAAAAAGTCTGAAAGAGCACAAACAGACAACCTAAGGTCACACCTCAAGGAACTAGAGAAACAAGAACAAGCCAAACCCAAATCCAGCAGAAGAAAAGAAATAACAAAGATCAGAGCAGGACTAAATGAAAGTGAAACAAACAAACAAAAAACACAAAAAGTTAGTGAAACAAAGAGCTGGTTCTTTGAAAAGATAAATAAAACTGATAGACCATTAACATGATTAACCAAGAAAAGAAGAGAGAGGATATAAATGAGCTCAATTAGAAATGAAATGGGTGATACTACAACTGATACTACAGAAATACAAAAGATGATTCAAGGCTACCATGAACAATGTGAACACCTTTACACACATAAGCTAGAAAACACAGAGGAGATGGATAAATTCCTGGAAATATACAACCCTCCTAAATTAAACCAGGAAGAAAGAGAAACTCGGAATAGACTAGTAACAAGCAGCAAGATTGAAATGGTAATTAAAAAGCTACCAAAAAAAAAAAGTCCACACCAGATGGATTCACAGCCGAATTCTATCAGACATTCAAAGAAGAACTGGTACCAATCCTATTGACACTATTCCACAAGACAGAGAAAGAGGAAATCCTCCCTAAATCATTCTATGAAGCCAGTATCACCCTGATACCAAAACCAGAAAAGGACATAACAAAAAAGAAAACTACAGACCAATATCACTGATAAACACAGATGCAAAAATCCTCAAAAACATACTAGCTAACTGAATCAAACAGCGTATAAAAAAGATTATCCATCATGATCAAACGGGTTTCATACCAGGGATGCAGGGATGGTTTAACATATGCAAGTCAATAAATGTGATACAACACATAATAGAATTAAAAACAAAAAATCACATGGTCATCTCAATAGCCACAGAAAAAGCAATTGACAAAATCCAGCATCCCTTTATGATTAAAACCCTCAGCAAAATTGGCATAGACGAGACATTCCTTAAGGTAATAAAAGCCAGCTATGATGAATTCACAGCCAACATTATACTTAATGGGGAAAAGTTAAAAGCATTCCCCCTGAGAAATGGAACAAGACAAGGATGTCCACTTTCATCACTTCTATTCAACATAGCACTGGAAGTCCTAGACAGTGCAATCAGACAAGAGAAAGAAATAAAGGACATCCAAATCTGTAAAAAGGAAGTCAAACTGTTAGCTGTAAAAAGGAAGTCAAACTGTTAGCTGATGACATGATTGTATACCTAAAAAACCCTAAAGACTCAACCAAAAAGCTCCCAGATCTGATAAATAAATTCAGTAAAGTTTCAGGATACAAAATGAATGTACACAAATCAGTAGCACAGCTATACACCAACAGTGACCAAGCCGAGAACAAATCAAGAATTCAACCCCTTTTAAAATAGCTGTAAAAAAAATAAAATACTTAGGATTATACCTAACCAAGGAGGTAAAAGATCCCTACAAGCAAAACTATAAAATGCTGCTGAAAGAAATCACAGACAACACAAACAAATGGAAGCACATCCCATGCTCATGTATGAGTAGAATAAATATTGTGAAAATGACTATACTGTCAAAAACAATCTATAAATTCTACATGATTCCCATCAAAATACTATCATCATTCTTCATAGAACTAGAAAAAAAAAACCTCTAAAATTCATATGGAAGCAAAAAGGACCCCACATAGCCAAAGCAAGACTAAACAAAAGGGAGAAATCTGGAGGCATCTCATTAGCTGACTTCAAACTATACTACAAGGCTATAGTTACCAAAAGAGCATGGTACTGGTATAAAAACAGGCACACAGACTAATGGATCAGACTAGAGAGCCCAGAAATAAAGCCAAATACATACAGACAACTGATTTTCGACAAAGCAAACACAAGCATAAAGTGGGGAAAGTTACTCTATTCAACAAATGGTGCTGGGATAATTGGTAAGCCACATGTAGAAGAATGAAATTGGATCCTCATCTCTCACCTTATACAAAAATCAATTCAAGATGGATCAAAGACTTAAATCTAAGATCTGAAACCATAAAAATTCTAGAAGATAACATCAGAAAAACTCTTCTAGACATTGGCTTAGGCAAAGACTTCATGACCAAGAACCCAAAAGCAAATGCAACAAAAACAATTATAAATAGACGGGACTTAATTAAATGAAAAAGCTTCTACACAGCAAAAGAACCAATCAGCAGAGGAAATGGACAGCCCATAGAGTCACAGAGTGGGAAAAATATTCACAAACTATGCATCCAGCAAAGGACTAACATCCAGAATCCACAAGGAACTCAAACAAATCAGCAAGAATAAAAACAAATAATCCCATCAAAAACTTGATTAAGGACATGAATAGACAATTCCCAAAAGAAGATATACAAATGGCCAACAAACACATGAAAAAATGCTCAACATCACTAATTATCAGGGAAATGCAAATCAAAACCACAATGTGATAACCCCTTACTCCTGCAAGAATGGCCATAATTAAAAAATTAAAAAAAAATAGATGTTGGTGTGGATGTGGTAAAAAGGGAAGTTTTACACTGCTCATGGGAGCATAAACTAGCACAACCACTATGAAAAACAGTATGGAGAGTCCTTAAAGAACTAAAAATAGAACTACCATTTGATCCATCAATTCCATACTTGGGTATCTTCCCAGAAGAAAAGAAGTCATTATATGAAAAAGACATGTACACAGGAATGTTTATAGCAGCACCATTTGCAATTGCAAAAATATGGAACCAGTACAAATACCAATCAGTCAACAAGTGGATAAAGAAAATGTAAACATATATGTATACACACACACACACACACACACACACACACACCATGGAATACTACAATACTACTCAGGCATAAAAAGGAATGAAATAATGGCGTTCACAGAAACCTGGATAGAGTTGGAGACCATTATTCTAAGTGAAGTAAGTCAGGAATGGAAAATCAAACATCGTATGTTCTCACTTATAAGTGGGAGCTGAGCTATGATGACAGAAGGTCATAAGAATGGTATAATGGACTCCGGGAGCTCCAGGGGAAGGGTGGGAGGTGGGGTGAGGGATAAAAGACATTAGGTTCAGTGTACACTGCTTGGGTGATGGGTGCACCAAAATCTCAGAAATCATCACTAAAGAATTTATGGATGTAACCAAACATCACCTGTTCCCCCCAAAACTACTGCAATTTTAAAAAGCCATAAAAATGTTAAAATTATCTAACTTAAGAAGACTTATGTATAAAAATGTTTTAACACACTGATTGTTTTTAGAGTAAAAGAGTGGAAGCTATCATAATATATTAGTGGTGATATAATATTTTTAAAAACAGGATATAAAACTATATATTATGATAATTTCATTTTTAAAAGTACATACTTTAATTGGCATAAGCATTTGTGTATAATTTTACACATACACAATAGGACTACAAAAATAAACAAAAATAGTGTAACCTCTATAGAAGAGGATTACAGATAAGTTTAGTTTTCATCTCTATACTTCTCTGAGTTTTCAAAAAGTTAAACTCAAAGTTTCTTTTTATTAGATAAATCTAACAAATTTAAGATATAGAGTGTCTATCCAATTTTTTTCCTACACTTCCCTTATAAAATTGTCAGCATAACTCTCCATATTAGTTTGGCAATTATCTTTTCCTCCTGAATTTAATGGAAGCAACCTAATTGTAGCTAACTCTGGCATGACAGCCAGTAATGTATCATAAGTAAGTGTGAATTACAAACAGAAAAGCAGGCACCAGAGTTGGGTATGAAGATGTGGTGTGAGTCTCCATGGCTTTCATTGGTAATGAACAGTAAAACAGCTCACTGCAGAAATAAAAAACTTTCATTTCAGGCAATGAATCTGAATTAGTAAAGGAGAGCAAACTCCTAAACACCATAGTTCTATTGTCCTTCTACTCTGAAGCTTTTCTTTATAAGACTCTGCTATAGTCTGAATACTTGTGTCCTCCCAAAATTCTTTTTTTTGAACCCCTAAACCTGACAATAATGGTATTAGGAGGTGGGGCCTTTGGGAGGTGATAAGGTCATGGGTGGAGCGCTCATGAATGAGATTACTACCCCTATGAAGGAAGCCCCAGAGAGCTGCCCTGCCCTTGCCATCAGGTGAAGACCCACCTAGAAGGTAACACCTATGAACCAGAAAGTAGGCCCTCACTAGAATATCGAATCTGCCAGTGCCATGATCTTGGACTTCCCAGTCCCCAGATCTGAGAGAAATACATTTCTGTGGTTTATAAGCTACTCAGTCTATGGCATTTTGTTATAATAGCCCAAACTGACTAAGACAGCCTCACTCATTGTAAGTTTCTCTTGTTATAAATAAATAAGCAGGGTGAAAATTTACATAGGAATACTTTAAATACTCAGAATGCTTTTCTTCATTTAAAATTCACTCCTAGTAAGCACACCTATGCATTCTACCAAGAATCCAGGCTTAGGGACCAGCATCTAAGTGCTTGTTTTTCAATCACCCATAGACCTCCACTAACCAGAAACACCCAAGGAAGGGCCTTTTGCACCTCACTACTCCAATCAGCATGTTAGGAAGATGTCAGTTACATGAGGTGAATTGGCAGCACTGACCTAGTATTATTTCTGATGGGATTTGAGATGTCTAACATGACACTAATAGGGTCAGATTTGGAGACTGGGTGAGATGAACACAAAGTTTAATAGACAGCTCCTGCAAGATTTATGGTCCAAATTTGCAAACCCATTGATCTCTGAGGTTATCTGACCCAAATGACAAAACCAAATCTGGTCCAATGCAAAGTGTGGTTTGCAGTTTGCAGAATTAGGCCTAACCGCTGAATAAAAACTCTGAGATTGTTGAATCTTTTGCATTTCACTGGCAGTTCTATCCCAGAGCAGTGCAGAAGAGAAGTGAATAGGGCAGCTGGGAAACAGAGCCAGATAATGATTCAAGGTTCTCAGGCTGTGCAACATTATGTGTAGAAAATTGCAGTCTCATTATAATCATAGTTTGAGATGTGCCAAATAGAAATTCTCAGTGAAAAAAAGAAAAAGGGAAGTTCCGCTGAAAAGTTCTTTGGTGTCATCTCCTGATACAACTGTTCTATTTTTGTGTCCTGAAGTGCATTTTAAGACCTCTAAAGAGACATATTTAAAGGTGTGCAGATAGTGTTTTGCAATGATTTTATGCTTACGCTATATATCTGTATGGTAGCCATCTTTCTCAAGAAGCTCAATGACACGACAAGCAAGGCACCTCTTTGCTCTCTATTGCCAAGGAGAACCTGGCTTCAAATTTCCTGTTTAAGTTCCTATACATCATTATCGATGAACCACACCTAAAATCACAAGACAACTTCAAACCACAACATCCTGATGTGGTTTGACTTATTTGATTCCTTTCACATTGAAGAGAAGCAAAAAGTAAAAGGCCGGGCACAGTGGCTCAAGCCTGGAATCCCAGAACTTTGGGAGGCTGAGGCAGGTTGGTCACCTGAGGTCAGGAGTTCCAGATCAGCCTAGCCAACAGGATGAAAACCCCATCTCTCATAAAAATAGAAAAAAATTAGCTGGGTGTGGTGGTGCATGTCTGTAATCCCAGCTACTCGGGAGGCTGAGGCAGGAGAATCACTTGAGCCCTGGAGGCAAAGGCTGCAGTGAGCTGAGATGGTGCCACTGCACTCCAGCCTGGATGACAGAGGGGGATTTCTTCTAAAAGAAGAAGAAGAAGAAGAAGAAGAAGTAGAAGGAGGAGGAGGAGGAGGAAGAAGAGGAAGAAGAAGGAGGAGGAGGAGGAGGAAGAGGAAGAAGGAGTAGTAGTGGTGCATTAAGATGCATAGTTTTCTAAGTTTCACAAGAGCATACACAACATTAGGACATTTGGGTTCCAAGAACATAAAGAAAATTCGCCTTCTCACATCAGATCAGGTGATGTGTTTTCCAACCCAGCTACCATGACGAATGGGAATGAAACAGGACTGCATAGCTGGCCCAACCAAGGATGATAAGCAGTTCCACAAACCTTTCTTTAACTGTGCTACCAGTGATCGTATGTTCATGTTGGAATATAATTTTCAGTATGTGGAAAACCCTTCCACACATGATCATCATCAAAAGTTGGGAAGAAAATCAAACCACAAGTGATCAAAGAAAAGGAAATCCACAGACATTATTTTGTTTTATTTGACATTTGGTGGCATATTAACTTTGCCAAATATACCCAGAGCTCCTCAAAACAGAAAATCATCTTAATATTTCTTCTGTATCCTCACAGTCTCTGTTACATAGAAGGATCCTAATGTAAACAGAGTAGATAGATGACACATAGATACACATATCAATGTATGAGTGGATTAATAGGTTTATCTTGATTGACTGGCAAATTGGCCACTATAGTGCTAGGAGAAAACCAAACAATTGAAAAATTGGAAGGAAATGTAGTAATCATTTTGTGCAATTTCTTCACTTAAAAAGTTTAATGGGGGAACTTAAAATAATTTAGAAGGCTGTACTGCAAAGTCCTGGCTAAGCTTGCACTGAAAATTTAGAAATAAATGCAGTTAATGAATCATGTTTCTTCGTAGATCACTATGCAATGATGCACTGATTTGAAACTCAGGATGTCAGCATGGGAGGCTGTCAGACCATGACCCTGATGTGGTGTCAAATGCTACAATAAATTAAAGTTCCATGAAAGAGGGCTGGCTCTCACTGCACAGCTGGGAGACCTGGCCCTACTAATGCTTACCTCTGTCACCTGCAAGCCCTTCTGAACTTTAAACAGCACAAAATGGTTACTGATAATTAGTTATGGGAATGTAATCCATCTTGAAGCACAAAGCAATGCTCTTCCAAGCATTTAACATAAGCCAGTCATGTGCACAGAGGGGCCATGGCAAGATATTCAAGCAGTTGAACTAACATTTGAAAACAGGGCAGAAGCAATGTCCTAAGGATTCACTTGGAAAGTATTTTAAAACAACGTAAGTATAATGTAGAAGGTTAAGAAAAGCCAGGAGTTAGAAAAATAGGACTACACACTTTTCTCTAAATAAAACACCATCAAACACATAAGATGCAAACCCTCAGAACAGCCCTCCAGAAGATGGCTACAAAAGCTCACTGAGGTTCACTGATAAGTGGTTAGTCTTTCTCTAAACAACACCCACTATTCAGATCAAGATAAACTTCACAAATACGGGAAAACATTTATTTATTTACTTTTTACTTATTTAATAATTAGTATTTGACTACAAGTTTTGCCCTTAATTGGGCATTTCTCTAATGATATAACCCATAGAGATATAACTGTAAACACTTTATAATGTATATCAAATAACTTGTTTATAATGTTTCACAGTCAAGCTACTACTTGATTATAAAGCTACAAGTAGTGGCTTGATTATAAAACATTATAAACAAATTATGTGATATATATTATAAAACAAATCAATAAAACATCATGAAAATAAAACATATTTTGCTTAAATATGTAAGCAAAAATATTTCCTCACATTATAATAAACAGAACTGTCTGAAATCTCCGACAGGAAACAGAGATTTAGAACAGTACCACCAGGAAGTCTTCAACAACTAAATGGGTGCTAGACTAGATTCATCCTCTTTGGTCTTGTTAAAATAATTTTGGTTTATTTTTGCACCAACTATTTACTTAACCTTATGTGGCAACAGTGATGTTTTTTTCTGAAGGAGTTCTGACCCCTTTCCTGAAGGTGAAGAAGAAATGAGGTTAGAACAATTTCGCTATCATGTCCCAAAGCTCAGCCTAACTAAACAAAGTTAATCATTAGAGGAAAATAAATCCACCATTCCTTTCAAAAGTCAGACTGGATTTCAGAATTGATTATCAGGAGCTCAGCAGGATTACTGCCAGAGCTTTAGGTTTTGAAAATGAGGAATCATGATTTTAAAAATATATATATATATAACTTAAATAATAATAGAATAAGCAAATAACATCATCTTCAAAGGTTATGTCATATGTAAATATGTTTTGAAACAGTGTGAGGTTTCTGGGATAGTAATTGTCATTAATTATTCAATTAATTTATTGATTTTAATTATTATTCTATAAATTTTCTTCCAACAACTAATCTCACAGATTTTAATCACTCTATTGAATCACATTTTTGACTGACAATAGAGGTGGTATCATCAGGTCTACAGCAGCATTTCTGAATTAAGAAATCGATGCTAATAATGTTCTTTTCCTATTATCTGTGATGATAAATATAGGTAAGACTCGAGGTGGGTGGATAGCTTGAGCCCAGGAGTTCAAGGTCAGCCTGAGCAACACAGCAAGTCCATGTCTCCAAAAAAAAAAAAAAAAAAAAAAAAAAAAAAAAAAAAAAAAAAAAAAGGTAAGACAACACAGTAGAAAACAGTCAAATTACTAAGTGGAACAAACTCAGATAGTGTAATGAAAACTGAACAAACAAATCAGATCGTGTAATCAAAACTGAACAGGTTAGAAAACCCAGAGAAAAATTATTGCATTTCAAATGTTTAAAACTACAAGCCTGGGGCACACAGCTTCTCAAATTCGGACCCGTGTCAAAGGAGTCCCTGTTACCCTGAAAGCTCCCAATTTCTTCCCCTGACACAAGTCCACCCATGGGCCACACACATGCACACACATGGGTATATAATCTCATTTCCTTCTTTCAACTTAAACTCATCTGTTAAGTCTCAGTTTAAATGTAATTTCTCCAGGAGAGACTTCACAAGTGCTGAGATTAGGGCTATCATTACTCTTATAATTTCATCTACTTTTGCTTAATTATGCAGTTGTCCTTGAAAATGTCCTTGTCTGTATCCTCCCATTCGGCCATAAGATCAATGTCTTCTCCATCTATACACTTAGACTAGCACCTGGTACATACTTCACAAATATTTGCTAAGTAGGGAATAAATGAGTAGACTTTGAAATGTGTTTACTGTATCTTATTGAGGACACATTTGTTTTAAAATGAGATATTGCAAACTGAGCAATACAATATAGCTTCAAATTGTAATTATAAAAATTAGAGTCATGTGAAAGGAGGTAAATGCCATAAAGAAATTCAGCATTGAGTGGTTTCTCTCTGTGTTGTAATGCTAGGAAGCATCTTTGCCCAAGAAGTCACCAAGAGAATGGTACTAAGAGAATGGCACTCACACACACAGCAGACACATACATCAAAAAATCCCTTAGAGAACTACGATTATCATTAACCATCTAGTAGCAGGTCTGAATAAATTAATAAAAGGCAACAGTCACTCAAAATGTCACTGAGCTAAAATTGGCCATTACACTATCCTCTGTGACTATTAAACAAAAGAAATACAGTACACAATGCAAATGGCTTAAGTATGACAGTATGTTAATAGTCCCTAAAGTCATGAGATACTTCCTTTAGGAAGTACTTTCAGGGAAAAAAATTAATTAAAATCAGGGTGGCAATAAAACTACCTATTGGCTGGATCTCAGAGAGGTGTGTTGGTGGACTAGTCAACTTTGAATGTGAACTCTTCCCATAGTCACCCTTGAGCCCATGGTCACAACTTCTCATCCCTTATCACTTTGTTAGATGATTAGGACCTGCTTGCTGGCAGGCACATCTCGGTATGGGGTCGTCCTCCCCTGGTAAGAAGTTCTTCCTCTTTAGGTACCACTCGAGTTGGCATGGTTCCCTCCAATTGGGCCTTCCTAATCTGTAATGAGCTGTCATCTTGTAGGAACATAATACTTCCTGCCTGGAAGAGACTCCTGGCCTTGCCCTTTCTGGTTCTAGAAGACTAGAAATCAGTACCCAATGTAAGAAATTGCCCATCCTGCCTGTGCTGGGAAACTACAATCCCAGCATCACCCATGCTGAGACAAGGTGCTCAACCACATGCCAAACATTCTTATATGAGTGGATATCCAATAAAAATCACAAAACCACTGGATGTCTCCAAAATTCAAAAATATCAACTAAAATATCCCTTTCAATTTACCTTCACAAAAAAACTGCTGTCTTAAAGTTATGCTGAAGGTCTGCTTTCACCTGGGAATTTTAATGATCTGACCAGTCTATAACTTTCCAGATTAGCCACCACTGGAAGGCCTGCTGCTGAGCTGTTGGCCTCAACTACTAAGCGTATCAGGATTTGAGTCTACTAGTCCAACAGTGGACCCTCGTTTTCTTAAAGCCTGAAATTCCTTCAGGAATACAGCAAAATCCCCTTTCTACTGTGGTCACCTAAACTTCAGACTGAACAATGACAACTGCTGATATGAAAACTGGTAAATCGTTAAGGCTAGTATTCTCTCTAGAAACAGGTTACTAATACTGAGGAAGAGACAGGACTGAGAATTGAGGGTAAAGGGACTCTACCTCTGCATGTAGAATGGCTGTTACTCAGCTTCTGAAGGGATCCTGTGGCTTCTGCATTATAGCAGTAGGCCTTGGTCTTTCCCTAGAAATGGCATTATTGCTTTGTTGGGGGGAGGTGGTTAGTTGTATTTGAGAAGTGTGAGGTACTGATACTTTTCCATAATTCCAGTTTTCCTGCCAATAAACCAATGAAGCAACGTCTCAATATATGAGACAGATTTTGTAAGAATACGCAAAGGATTATAACACTTTGGAAAGAATACATTCATGTACGACAACTTCCTAGAAGTAAAATACGGCCAAAGAGATCAACTTTCACATAGGTTTTTATAAAACTGCCTAACACAAAAATACACATATATGGAGAACTTCAGACTGAGAATTACATCAGGACCGTTTCTTTGAGTTCGCCGTTTGTCACAGAAATAAATAAATAAATAAATAATAATAATAAAAATCCCAAATCAAGCCTTTGACAGGAAAAAGCCAGTAGATATCTTCTACTGTCAATTCAACTACTAAAATAGGAATAAGACAAATACTAAGACATGGGAGTTAAAAGGGGAAACATGCTAATATAACCAGAACTTCTAACTCTGCCAATAAAATGGCTTGAAGCTGAGGCAGGTTAGGAACCCCTGGTATCTGACCTAGACTTTTAAAACTAATAGCAGCAATTACAATACAAAAGTCCAGCTATTGCCCACAATTACTGCCTCTCAGGGGTCTAAGTAATGAATTATTCATGTAACATATGCTCTATACCTTTAAAGGAAGAAACAGACAAATCTATACAAAACAAGCTAACAGACCTCTTTATGGTCATAAAGTTTGTCACCTGCTGTTACCAGCTGCCATAAGGAAGATATTCATTGCCTTCCCCGCCCCTTCTAAGTGGAGAGCAAGCTGAGGGAGAACCGTCTTTTACTCTCAGGAATTTAGATGCTTAACGACATATTAAAGTGAGAGGTCGAAGTCCGCCGTGTGTTACAAGCCTAATCCTTACATTACAGTAGAGGTGCAGAGAGAGATCGGGAGAAGCAACTGCAGCCAGGAGGGAGCAAAGAGCTAAATTCTTCTCTCTCCACACTCGTCCCACCATAACGTTCCTATCATCAAAAGGCAAGCAGTGACTGCAATTGTTTTGGAAAAGCTTCCAAACTTTTCACATGGCATGCTGTTGCATCTTTTCCCTCTGGCAATTGTGGTTTGTAAGAAAAAGCCCATTATTCTTTTAATGACTCAATCCAGTCTCGCTTCTACAGTATTTGTACTTGCAATGAACCATGGGGCATTCACGGTGAAAGCCACTGAGCACAGCTTTTTAAATATTAATAATTGACTTACATACCAAGTGAGGGAGGACTTCACCCCTTTCTGCCTTTCTTTTTCTTTAAAGACTGGAAATTGGAAGAAGATTGGTGTTTGGCATCCAAAGGCTAAAGAGGGCAGGAGCGCATACACGCATGTGGAGGTTTTCTGTTTTAACTATAAATGTAAGGTAGTATTTGGCAGGCTAGACTCCATCTAGATTGTGCCAGGAGCCTTCCTATGGAAAAAAGAGCTACACGCACATTTAATAATCCAAGCATTAAAGCTTCACAGTGCATGCAAGCACTCCATGTTTAAAACAGACCCGCTCAGATAAAAAGCCGGAGGTCAGATGTGCCACTGTCACTGTGAAGCGACTTCTGCCACCCACAGCTGAGTCCCCAGGCAGAGGGCTGTACAGGGCAGTGCACGGCAGGCAGTGGCTGGACAGATAAACCTGAGGGGTATGGAGAACAGAACCCATGCCTACGAAGTCAGACTTTGGCACGAATACCCAGTGTTTGTTGCTGGATTTTTATTTTATTTTCATTTTCTTTTTTTTTTCTCCAAAGAAGTTTCAGTTAAATTACCAGCTGACTTGAGTACAAAGAGTTTCTTCTGATGTGGAATTCTAAAAGTGACAGGCATCATGAGAAGCCCTCCTGACCAAAGGAAGTAATTGCTAATTAGCCCTTTACTTGAAAAACATCTTTAAAGGAGACAGCAAAATTGAATATTCTTTATAAATTATACTAAACCACCAAAGAGTCAATAGAGCATCTATCTAAATGTATAGTGAAAAAAAAAGGCAAGAAAGAAAGGAAAAAAGTACATTCATGAAGTTTGCTTTCTGCATACCTTTTCAAATTTTGTCAGCAGTTCCCGTAAGTTGAAGTTCAGACCAATCATTGTCCAGTAGCCCTTGAAGCCTACATCTTTCCGGCAAACTTCCTTCAGACAACAGCGTTTAACTTCTAAACACCGTATCTTTTCTGGCTATACTTTAAAATCCTTTGTAAAATCCTTTACAAGCCTTGCCCTTGAGCTATGGTCCATCAGCAGCAGCGGCAGCTTGCGCTGGGACATTTTAGCCACCCCACTGTGGGTCCGTTTTTTCATGGACTTCGGAGTTCGCAAGGAATAGACCTGCTTCTGTATTTCCTGGTAGCTGTGTTCCACGAGGCTGGCATGGTCTCCTCTTTCTCTGGGAAGCCCAGGATTCCCTTCTGCTCACCTCACTAATGACCTACAGGCCACAACTGTTCTCTCCCGGGCCCCAAGCTTAGAGTTTGGTCTCAATTACACACAGCAAAAAAAGAAGCTATATCCTGGAAACTTGCATGAGAGAAGAAAAAAAAAAGCCAAGTATTACCAACTTCCTCCATTCAGACCGATTTCAGAATGAAAAAAAAAAAAAATCCTGGGTAAAGAGCCAGTTTTCAAAGAGCATGACTTATGTAGAGTTCGAAGGAGGAGTGTACTCTTAGCTGAAGAAACACCAAAACACAGGACAAGAGGCCACCGGTTCTCACTCTCCCAGACACCAGCAGCCTGGGTTGCTATGGTAACCACCAAGCTAGTTTCAGTCCATTTCCCTAGGTCAGCCTGGCCTAAGGGATGCTGTCAATGCAACAGAACTAAACTTGTTTTAAAAGGTGTTCTGTCTGTCCAGAGAAAAGCTCTCGCAGCAAATCTAGTCCCTTCTGCCGGCTTTGTGGCAGGGGAGAGCAGCCTCAGTGGGCTCTGGCAGCTCCCCTGGCTGATCTGACAGCAGTGTGGTAATCAACTTCTCTTTCCAGCAGTTGTTTATTATTTTAATCAGCATCCTCCCTTTCCACCACCCCTCACACAGTTTGAAGTGAAAGCTCACTCCCACTTCCTGGAGGCCTGCCTGCCCCAAAAGTCAGTTCTCTATCTCTTACATTGTCTCAATCTTGAATGGATCACAGGTTCCATGTTCCAATTGGGAGCCAACCCATGAAAAGAAAAGGGAGTGAATGTACAAAACAATACAAATCACAAAAGGAAACACGCGTTGATTAATTTTATTTTTCAAAAAGGTGTTAGCAGGCAACTGATGAAGAAAATAGTTTTAAAGTGTTTTGATCTCTTTGATGCCGCTGAAAGTCATTCAGACTGTTTTCTTATAGGGAATTTACTTGTTTCTGACATAAAACTTAATGAGAGAAACTACTGTACTCAAAATGTGAGTAATAACTACATTGAATGTGTCTTCCATTTTGATGTTAAATTACTACTGGCACTCAGAGAAACACCATCTTCCAGGAAGTTTTAAGTGTCATCGCTTTAAAGAAAAAAACTCCAATCCAAATTATAAATTCTTTGTGGTGATATTATGGATATCATTCCAAGGCAAATGTGATTTTGCTTTTGCATTACATAGCTATACAGTATACCAATAAAGTATAACAGAAATGTCCATTTGAAACATGTTTCTCTAGTTGTAGGCAGAGTTTCATCATAAAGATGCAGTGCTTATAATGGTGACACTACCACAAGTAGAATAATGTAAATTTTGATATAAGTAAGTTTACTTTTTTGCATCAGGGCATAGACCAAAGCGGGGTGGGGGGGGAGCCTTAAAATCAGAATATGCATCTCCTAAAGGGCTAATGAGTTGCTTAAATATCAATACCGTTAGCACTTATTTAATCATGGGTCATAAGAGATTCCATTGAACACCAGAAAAACTAAAAATCTATCAGGGAACAGTATACAATGTTGGTATTAGTTTTTGGATTTGCAAATCATTTTTCTTTCTATGTCATTCCTAACTTATTTTCATATCAGTATTTAAATAGCATGTGTTTTACATATGCCCATCTATACAAATTTTAACAAGCTTTTAAAATATTTTCATTATTTTTTCATAAAAACCTGTATGTCCCCAGGGGCAAAATGGCTTTATGAGCTTTCTAGCAGAACGTGTTTCACCTCAACGCACATTTGATTTCAAAAACAAATGTGTTAATCTAATGCTTATTCGGAAATTCACAGGTAAAAATAATCTACAGTTTGGATCAAAACAGCACTGACATCAGCATGAAGACCAACCATCAGAACTGTGATGAAGAAACTTACATAGAAAGTGGCCACAGGGAACCTGTTCTGTAAAGACTCTGGGGCCACATGCTGAGATCTTTCAAGAGCAGCAAATAAACTTTTTACATAAATACAAGACAAAAGAAACCACCAGCACCAGCACCATCACCACCACCACACACACACACAAAAATAAATAAATAAAAGAGGGAGAGAAAAAGAACAATCTTTCTCAGCTGGGCAAACTTCCAGCTACCACCCAGGGTGCTGGATGGCTGGGATCAGGGACATGTGCAAACACGCCATTCCATTCCCCCATGCACAGATCAGAAGGGTGAATTAAACAAAAACTCCGTGGAACAACAGGGAATACCATAGTCTTTCTCTAAAGTAGACCCTTTCTGTTTAAAGGGCTCTTATAACAAGACAAGAATGATATGTTATTGTTAGAGTCCCACATATCTTGTATCCACACCCAAGGTTAAACACAAGGCATAAAGATGAGGGAAAAGAAAGGGTATCCTTTGTATTAGGCCTTCTTCTCAAAAGATAAGAGCAAGGGAACTTTTATCAGCCTGATAAGTACCTGAGTCCTGGACAGGAGAAAGGAACAAGAGTATGTTCTCCTGTGGAATTCGAGAGTAGAATATCCAGAAACTGTTGCCTTTGTATCAGCTACCTTCTCAGAACTGACATCCTCTGCTAAGGTAGAAACGAAGACACTTACCGAAAACTCCCTTATATACAGTTATGCAGCAACAAAAACTAAGATATTGACAAATCCAGCTATGATGTCAGCCTCTTTTTTTTTTTTTTTTTTGAGATGGAGTTTCGCTCTTGTTGCCCAGGCTGGAGTGCAATGGCGCGATCTCAGCTCAGCGCAACCTCCACCTCCCAAGTTCAAGCAATTCTCTTGCCTCAGCCTCCCGTGTAGCTGGGATTACAGGCATGAGCCACCATGCCTGGCTAATTTTGTATTTTTAGTAGAGATGGGGTTTCTCCATGTTCGTCAGGCTGGTCTTGAACTCCTGACCTCAGGTGATCCACCTGCCTCGGCCTTCCAAAGTGCTGGGATTACAGGCGTAAGCCACTACACCCAGCTGATGGCAGCTTCTTTCGAAGAAAGAGTACAAAACTCAGTGGATCCATATTCAAAAACAGATCATCAAAAGAATATGGGATCATTCGAAAGATTTTTTTAAAATTCTTAACTAATTTTAATTACAGGGTAACTATACTCTCACTAAAACACAAGAAAGCAACTAAAAATGTTGTTTTTTAAGTGTTAAAGTCAAATAGATTATTCATGTAAAGATCCAAAGTCATTCTGTGAAATTCAAATAGCTAAATATCTAATATATTACTCAAAAGTACTGCACTCTTTGATAACTGATACATTAAAAGACTTGTAAATGTGAGTTGCTTTTATAAAAGCACATTTCATCATGAATTTGTGTTTGATATCTATAAGATAAAGTGTACTTTCCATTACCCAGATGTAGTGGCCCATGACGATAATCCCAGCTACTTGGGAGGCTGAGGTGGGAGAATCACCTGAGCCCAGAAGGTCGAAGCTGCAGTGAGCCGAGATTGTGCCACTGCACTCCAGCTGGGGCAACCAGAGTGAGACTTTGTCTCAAAAAAAAGAGTACTTTCTTAGTTTAAAGTCAGTACACAAAATATCATCTTGGTAATATACCTACATTTCTACAGTCCTTTTTTATCAACCACCTCTTTGATACATTATCACCTGTAATCCTGTAATTATTAAAACAAAAAATAGATGCCTCCAGTGAAAGCAATACATCACCAGAGAGACTTAATAAATTAGATGATGACATTTGAAGTAGTTGACATTTTCCCAATTTAAGCCAATGTGCAAATAAATTGTTCACTAATCCTCAGTAGGTGGAATATGCTTGACACTACCAATCCCTGTATCAGATCAACACTGAATAACCCAGGAATCTCTAGCTAAATAAACCATGTTTCAAACATAGACATAGAGTTTCATGAGACAGCAAAAAGTTCCAGAACCACAGAGAAGCACAGGAAAACTCAGCAATGGACTCAAGAAAATCTAAATCTAAACTGCTTAATAAAAACCACATTCCAATGCCAAAATGAAGAGACCTATACGTATGGCTTTGCCAACAACTTTCAAAGGGTAGGACAATTTACAAATGTTTTGTACTTAAAAACTATATTTCATATAATAAAAGATGACCTATTTAGTAATTTCATTAAGGCAATAAAAGATTCTTTACAGCTCAAATAAGAACTTTACATAGGATCTTAAGGCACCCTTCCCACTAAAGACAATTTTTAAAACTGTAAAGATCAAGTATGTTTTCTATGTAAATTCTAACAGGTTTCTCTTTATATTGGCCAACACAAAGAACAAAAAGAAAAGAAAAGAAAAGCTTCTTAGGAGCCTCTAAAGTGAAGCATATGGAAGGTCAATAGGTGATTACACATAAATCGCTACATCATGGCTTATTCATTACTAAAATGAGGAGTTTCTGGCATGGGGAGAAAAGTTTATTTGTTGTAAGCCCATTCTGACTCAAAGAAAGATCCAACTTATTTCTTGTGAAAGAAATATACACAATTCTCCTTTTCATAACCCTTCTAACTTGGGATTTAGAATTCAAAAATAAAATAGCTTCAAGACCCTAATCATGATCTGAGTTTTCAATTCATTGTCTTCTACCACTGAAGTTCCATTAGGGAGAGACCAGTCCATACATTTCGGCTTTCAAGTTAACATCAGCCAGCAGCAAAGTGTGTCAGCTGGTAGCTATTTAAGGTAATATACAGCCCTAAAGGGCAAAAAGTTCAATCTAAGGATGGAGGCCTGAGTCCCCTGATGAAAGGGAAAACTCTCCTTTTATCCCAGGAAGTTCAGGCACTATGCTTTGTATGCAAAGAATTATTTTTAATGTTTGTCTCTTCAATATAATGCCATCTACTTTGATAATTTTACAGGTGGTCATGGAGAAATAAAAATTAGGATTCATAAGAAAAAGATTCAATACTTAATATATTTTCTATAACACATAACCAAAAGATTCCAATAGACATTCAAAGAGGCTCAAAGAGCTTTTTCTTCTTCAGGAAAATGGGTGGGTGGGGTAGGGGTTCAGGAAGAGAAATACCAGCTGATTTTCTTCTGAATTAGCCAACCAGGTGCAGGAGTCAGCCTTCAGCAACCTTCTAAATATTTAATAATTCAGACGGCACTTTATTAGGTGACTACAAATAATGCCAAGACAAGTTAATGCTTCCAAACCATATTCTTCCTAAAAAATATGCAGCATCAGACAAGAGGGAAACAATCTCAGGAGGCCAAGCCTCAAATTCCAGATGTCTACTGACAGCACAAGCCTGTAGGATATGCAACTAAATCCACAGGGCTCTGGGAAAAAGGCTCTTAAAGGTTTTCAAAAGGTTTTATAAAGGTTTCTCCAGTTTTCTTCAGCTATGTAGATTTAGTAAATTGAAGCCAAAATTAAAATACAAATTTTAATAACAGCAACTAAAATGTCAAAACAAATCAAAATTGAAAGTGCTGTTTTCAGTCACAAGTAAAAAGCTGGTACTTTCCCCAGGAGGGCATTGTTCCTATAATCTGAATACATATTTAAGGAACTGAACATTGGGTAAACACAGAGGAAGTTCAAACTAACCCCACGCGATCAGCTATACTTTTGTGTATAATACTAAGCAGTGGGATTTCTCTCATGCTTGGAGGCTAATCCATTCATTGTGGAGCTACTGCTTCAACTCTGAACCATGTCCCTGTCATCTTCTTACTTAGGAACCCATTCTGCATTCTCTGCAAAATCACACTCTAAACCTACTTCAACTCCCTAATCATGATCCATCTTCACTAACATCACCAATAACCAGTTAATACTTAACCACATGAACCACTCACACTTACAACTATGGTTTCCCACAAAAAGTCACGCACCACAATCACACATTTTCTCCCCTCCAGTCATATTTACTTTCTGTACCGTTATCTCTCTTCCTTCAGATGTTTGCTCTGAGCAATGAGTTCTACATAGACAGTGAACACAGACAATGTATTATGCACCTTTCATGGAAATCAGTAGGCTGATTACAAAATGAAGAATTCCTTTACTTTAAGTCATTACATTTCCTAGAGATTATTAGAATCTGCCAAATTTGAGGGTAAGGGATAATTTAACAATGCCCATCAAATGTTAAAATGCATATAACTTTTGACTCAGAAATTCTATCACTAGGAATTTGCAAACATGTGTACAGACATATGTACAAGGATGCTCAATAAGTACTACTTGACTTATTGAGCTGAAAACAATCTATATGTCCATGAAAAGGTAACTGGGTAAACAAGTTATGGCAGACTCACATAATGAAATGCTGTACAACTATGGAAAAGAGAGATAATTTCTTTTTTTTTTTTTTTTTTAAGATGGAGTCTCGCTCTGTCGCCCAGGCTGGAGTGCAGTGGCGTGATCTCCGCTCACTGCAAGCTCTGCCTCCCGGGTTCACACCATTCTCCTGCCTCAGCCTCCCAAGTAGCTGGGACTACAGGCGCCTGCCACCACGCCTGGCTAATTTTTTGTATTTTTTAGTAGAGATGGGATTTCACCGCATTTGACAGGATGGTCTCAATCTCCTGACCTCGTGATCCATCTGCCTCAGCCTCCCAAAGTGCTAGGATTACAGGCGTGAGCCACCGTGCCCGGCCAAGAGGGAGATAATTTCTAAGAGCAAATAATTAACCTCTAATATGTATGCACGTACATATCCTATGTATATGCCAAAAAGGTGGGGAGTGATATGTAGTTATGTACAGGTACAATCTATGAGATACAGATAATATTTCTGTAAAGATCTATAATACAGCAATAATGGCGACCTGCAAGGGAGGGACTGGAGAGCTGAGTGTCTAGAATGAAACATTTCAATGTTCAATCTTTTATACTGTGTGAAAATTTCACCACAGCCTGTGTTTCTATTTTCATACAAAATTAAATCAATAGATAGAAAATACCCAAGTAAAACACATTTACCTTCCTGAGTAGATACCTATTCCAAAAAGGGTGGCATCATTATATTTGAAAGCTAATGCTACTGGAGACAATTATTTTTGCCTTTAAAAGTTTCAGAAGTTTTGAGGTGCCAGATGGTCTAACACTACCAAACCAGCCCTCAATAGAAACAAGCTTTCTGCAGCAGTGGGCTGGTCAATGGTAAGCTTTTCTAAGGGACAGACAGAACAAAGCCTTTTTGTTGTCATAAGTTACTTTATAACTAGTAACTCCTGCTTACTTAAAGGACAACTTTGTGTCTAAACAGGCATTATATAACTCGAGCTATTCTCTTCCCAAGGAAACGAGTATCCCTATTGTCATCTAATACTGTGATACTACGGTCTAAAGTTTTTTGGAATGTTTATAAAAATCCATTGATAACGCTTGAAAATGAATGTCTGGCCTGATTTGTCCAGGCAATTGAAGCATCACTTTATCTTTCAAGTAGGTTTAAGTGATCCCACCTAGACTGTGGCAGAGTGAAAGCTCCAGAGTCTACTAGTGTCTAAAGAGATGCTGCAATGTGAATAGCACCTTCGTACATGGATCTAAGTTGCAGAAGTGAAAAAGAAAATTATAGTTTAATCATGAGGGCAGGTCTTTCCCGTGATTTTCTTGTGATAGTGATTAAGTCTTATTCCCTGGACCCTGCTTGTCAGGTTCAGAGACAGGAGGCTTTATGTGCCATGAAGGTTACTGTAACAAAATATTAAAGGAAATGAACGTCCACAGGTGAAGCACCATCTGACACTGACATCAGCCACGTTCTTGTTTAGGGATAAGTTAAGCCACAGTAGGAGGGACTTTGCAATGTCTTGTCATCTCAAGCTCTGCATTTGAAATTGCTAAACAAAGGAATTTAAAGTACAATTTCCATCTAGAATTTGATCTGGAGAGTGTTTTAACTTTAAAATCAGAATATGGAATAATTAGGAAGTAACAGAGCCTTTAAAAGTACAACACCATGGGGACTCAGGGGAAAGTGTGGGAGGGGGGTGAGGGATAAAAGACTACACATTGGATACAGTGTACACTGCTCAGGTGATGGGTGCACCAAAATTTCAGAAATCCCCACTAAAGAACTTATTCATGTAACCAAACACCACTTGCCCCCCAAAAACCTATTGAAATAAAAAAAAATACTGTAAAGAAAATAAAAGGGCAAGACACAAACTGGAAGAAGATATTTACAACACGCAAATTGACAACACTACACATTGGTATAGAAAAGACTATATATAGTTCAGGATGATAAGAACTTAAGTCATCAGAACACAACTTCCTCACTAAAAATTGAGTCAGATCATTCTACTACTATGATAGTCTGAAAAGCAATAAAGAAAACGTTTTAATTGTATGAGAAAATATTCATTGATGTTACATGTAAACTAGATTACTTATCTGTATTATTTCATCCTGGCCCTATAGTATATATTTCATGGGATAAATAAGAAAGAATAACACTCTTGAAATCAAACGACCTGTGTCATGATTTCCTTTATGACACTTATCTAGCTGCTTGACCCTGGAACTCTTGTCTGAACCTAGATTTTTCTGTGTAGAATATTCCTCTAACACTTGAGCAAACACTCTTATCAAGAAAGACATTCACTAGTACTATGTAATTGCGCATTTGTTTCAACAAAAATTTATTGAGATTTAGATAGTTTTAGTTACAGGACAATTAAGACTTTCTTATTATTATATGTATACCAGAAATGCCTGCATTGACTTTTTCAGAGGTGAAGGTTCCACTAGTTTTCATATATATCAAAAAAAATTGATAAAAACTCTAAAAATATATTATTATAGTATTATTATTTCGGTTGGTTTAACAGCAAAAACCGTGATTACTTTTGCACAAACCTAATATTTTGAGAGAAACTAAGTGTATGATATTTTAAAATATTTCTTCATTTTTTACCACAAAGAAAACTTGTTATGAGTTAACACTGGTTATTATTAACAACAAAATTTTAAAATAAAATATAAATAGGTTACATAAAGATGTATCAATGACCAGTAATTATTATTATTATTATTTTTTGAGACAGAGTCTTGCTCTGTCGCTCAGGCTGGAGTGCAGTAGCGCAGTCTGGGCCCACTGCAACCTCCGTCTCCTGGGTTCAAGCGTTTCTCCTGTCTCAGCCTCCTGAGTAGCTGGGATTACAGGCTCGTGCCGCCACACCTGGCTAATTTTCGTATTTTTAGTAGAGACAGGGTTTCACCATGTTGGTCAGGCTGGTCTCAAACTCCTGACCTTGTGATCTGCCCACCTTGGCCTCCTAAAGTGCTAGGGTTACAGGCGTGAGCCACGGCACCCGGCCTATGACCAGTAATTATTAAAAGCCAGATTGAATAATAAAATATTCATCACATCAGTGAAGCCATTCCTAAAATAGCAATGCTCTATTGTATTCATTGACGTATCCCCAGAAATTACAACAGTCTCTACCATATAGTAGACAACCAAAAGTCGTTATTGAATTACTAAATTATCTCATACATATCATCTCAAACAACTTTGAAACTTTAAAACAAGTTGGAATCACCAATTAATACACCCACATATACACACTACTTAAATATCAAAATATCTTAATATTTTTTGATATTTCTTGCTTCTTTTCTCTTCCACCTCCTGATATGGTTTGGCTGTGTCCCACCCAAATGTCAACTTGAACTGTAGCTCCCATAATTCCCACGTGTTGTGGGAGGGACTTGGTGGGAGGTAATTAAATCATGAAGGCGGGTCTTTCCCATGCTGTTCTCCTGATAGTGAATAAGTCTGATGAGATCTGATGGTTTTATAAAGGGGAGTTCTTCTGCACAAGCTCTCTTGCCTGCCACCATGTAAGATGTGCCTTTGTTTCTCCTTTGCCTTCTGCCATGATTGTGAGGCCTCCACAGCCATGTGGAACTGTGAGTCCATTAAACCTCTTTTTTTTAAATAAATTACCCAGTCTTAGGTAGGTCTGTCTTTATTAGCAGCATGAGAATGAGCTAATACATCTCCTCACAGGATTTCTTCACGTCATCATTCCTGAATCCAGTCTCTCTGTATTCTCAAGTTCTGTATGCTGCATGACAAACCTAACTGAATTCGAAAACTAATGAAAAAGTTACTTCCTTTAGCTCACCTTCTATTTCCTCATTAAAGCTAGTATACTAGTAGCTAATTTAAAATCAAAAATAAATATGACCGTTTTTAGAACACTTATACAAAATGCTTATACCCGGCAAGTTCTGTTTATGCTCCATCGAAAACACTTAACATTAAAAAAAAAGAAGTTCCCTTTAAGTTCCCGGCTTACAGATTTAAAATTCAAACATTCTTTATACTGTCGTATCATTCCCTGTTTCTTTAATGATTCTCCATATTCCAAACCCTAAATAACTAAACTGTGATGCAGTGCTGTCCAATAGAACTTTCTGTGATAATGAAAATATTCCATCTTTGTGTTGTTCAATAATAGGATGGCTATTAAACATCTGAAATGTGGCTAATGATGTGACTGGGGAAATACATTTTGATTTTAATTTTAATTCATTTAAATTTAAATAGTCACATACAACCAGTGGCAATGGTATTGGAGAGTGCAGCCCTGACTCCTAACTTTCAAGGTGCCACAATACAGCCTTAGCCTACCTACCAGGCATCATTCCTACAATGTTCTAAACAACAGGCTTTCCTAGCATGCCCTGATGCACTTTGTACTTTTTCTCTGTTGACAGGATTCTATTTTCTTAAATAATAGCCTCCTCGTGTTTTGTTTTTTTTAAATCTATTCAAATTTTATCCACCCACTGAGGACCAATTCAATTTCCACCTTCTACTCAAAGCCCTGCATTAAAATCCTAATTCAACAATTCCCTATCCAAATCGGCCATCTCCATTATGCTGTACTGTTACCCTGTACCTTATTTACATGTTGCCTTGGCTTGTTTACAGGTTGTTTTGCCAATGTGCTTTCCCTTCCTTGTCACCCCAAGGGAGTTAAGCTCTTTAAATAATGAAGAAAAAAGTTAAATTTATTTGTTCCTCAAATGACCTATAGAATCCTAAACATAAAACCATTGCTCAATAAATACTTTTTATTTGATATGAGAAAAACAATTTGAATATATTAAAATGATTCACTCTTCATGTTTTGCCATAATAGAAAAGAAAGACATGATCTTGACAGACTTTTACACATTTACAAAGTTACCAAAATAGTCTCCAAATTCAAACTGCAAGTCAAAAATTCTAGGGCTTGATTTTAATCCATCGTTCCATTTTCTAAGGATCCCAAGTTACCCTGCAGATCTGCACTCATCTTAACTCATAAATTTCCCCCAGGACAGAGAGGCTCCCATCTTCCTGTAAATCATTCAAGCTTAACTTCATGATAGAAAACGTTAATTTGATTGTATTTTTTTTAGTCATACTTTAAATTTTAAAAGAAAGTGCTGCCCTCTTGTGAAATGAGCTAGAAGATTTATCATTTCACTGACAGTTGTGTAAATACTACAAAGGGATTAAAAGTTAAATTTTAACATTAAAACAAAAATAGGATTTATCTCAAAGTTGTATGTGTTTCCCCTGAGGTCTCTCCCCACTGTGCTTTTCTGCTCTGTTGGTAAATTTCCCAACCAAATGAGAAATGGATATTAGGGTAAACTGCTCATCCTTGCACTATAATTGAAAAATAATGAATGAGTGGTGTATTTTCACTCTATTGGGAATGAAAGGCTGTAGTTTCTCTATATTACTGAAGGAATAAAGGGAACAAGAGCCAGCAAAGGAGAAGATGCATCAGTGACAACATGGGAAGACACAAGTCAACTCACTGTCTGACCTTGGGCAAGAGTTTAACCCATACATGCTTTACTCTCAGCTATAAAGTGATTATTTCAACAATATTCCAAACTGTGTAGAGTTGTGTTAATGTTAAGTAAGAAGTATAGGTGACATAAACAGCATAGTGTTTACCATCACACAGTAAGTGCTTATTATAAGTCATTTAAACAATAGGGTCCCTAAGAAAATCTAACAACTGTAATATATGTGGTCCTTTATTCAGGCATTCACTATGTGGCACAGGTACTAGATACAATGAAAAAATACATATGAAAGTATTATTTTACAGGAGCTTCCATTTTGAACTATCCATGTGTGAAAGTTGTTGATACCAAAATGGAATCAATTATGTCAAACCCTAGCAAATGGAGTTGGAAGGCCATGAAGGGGGAGCCCTCACTCACAAATGCCTGTAAAGGCCTTATAGGAGACATTCCTGCATTTACTGCACATTTGCCTGTAACAGGACTTTTAGCGAGGAAATTCCCCTAGACCGCAAAGCTCCAGATAAGCAGCTTGCACAAGGACATCTGTCTAGTAATGATGTCTTTAACAATGATTTGTCGCCAACTCTTACAGCAAGCCCTTGTAACCAATGATCTTTCTGGTTTAACAAACAGTTTATGAAGACTTCTCTTTGTCTTTAAAAGTCTCCCTTTGGTCCCAGTCTCCTTGATGTGCCTGTGATCTGGCTCAGCACACATTTTCTGGGTTATAATCCTCTGCTATTTTCAAATAAACTCCTCTGTTCTGGAGAACCTAAGTTTCTTTTCAGATTGACACATGAAAATACATAAAAAAATTATTCCATAGTTTCATGAGGAACAAGTATGAGCAGATTCACAATTGACAGAAATGACCAGTATAAATCCTATGGGCTTTAAGGATCTAATTAAATATATCAGTTCACTCGAAACCTACCTGAGTGTCAAATAATGAATTATCTCAATTCTAAGGGTACTAAGAACTAGATAGGAGAAAACAAATCCCAAACTGAGTATTACCCAATACAGTTTTCTTTCTTTCCAGAGTGTGTTTTTTGTAATAAGATTTTGCTTTTACTCCTATCCTCTCTTCTGGAATTAGGATGAAGGGAGGATGAGAGATTGGCTGGACAAAATAGCATAGCAAGAGCAGACTGAGCTATTTTGACTATATTTCTAACATCATTAACAAACTTGAGTAACTCACACACTGGTTTTCATTTACCCACCACATTGGGTCTCACATGTAAATAGGTCCATTTACATAAGAATATTAGGAACAGGTGTGCCCATTTTAAAATGTGTTTAAAATGTAGAACATTCTTTGATTTTCGGTACACTGAGGGAGTTGTCTACATAAAGTAATCTTTAGAAAAATTCTTTTGTAATGTAGGAGATCTTTTGTCAAATTAAAAGCCGCCCCCTGATACATTTGCTTTCCCAGTTTGAATTTTTATGTGTGAGAGGTTTTCTTGACTTAGGAAAACCTCCCATTTCTTGATCGCTATTATGATAGGGAATAAAGGAATGTTGGCATGGATAGTGAAAAAATGCCTCAAGGAGAGTATGGATCTTATATTTCCTTAATATAATACATATTTTCTCTTTTTAAACAAAATCTCTTTTTAAAAATAACCTGTAAGAATGGAGGAATGACAGTCATGTTGTTCTGTTATTCTAATTAGTTGCTTGTCTGTTCAAATAGTAGACAGCCACAGAGGAACCTAGTAACATTTTGGTGAGCTAACTGTGGAAAAAAGTCTCCAATTAAATGCTAAGAAAGGAACTTAACATGCACACATTTTAAATTAAATAATGCTTTGACTTTACTGGAGTCAGGCAAAACCAGTGTTGACTCATCATACACTTAAGGGAATGCTTCTACTAAATAAATGAAGGTTAAAAAGGTGGAAAAACATGCCTCAATAACTTTTCAAGCCAAATAGAATTGCATGACACTGTAACCACTAATTTTCTTAATCTTGTAGAGGGGGTAGAAGTCTGACAAAGTGAACTGTTAAGTAAGTATATAGTAAAATCGAAGGAGTAGACCTAGGCCTTGTTACCATTTATTTAATCAGGTAAAATAGACTCTGTTTAGTGACCCATATGAAAGATCAACAAGAAAAGGATTTCAAGTTCAGAGAATAAGAGAAATGAACCCCTAGAGTGTGTGCTAAATAATATGTTTTCAATAAAGGTGTGTTGATTCAATGTGATGGACCACTGAATACCATTTTGACATAAATTTTTTTAAAGAGTTGCTTTCTCCCCCACTCCCATTACAAGCAGCCAACTCTGCTCTGACCTCCCACTTTTTGCCAGAGTCAGAACCATGCTTTGAGAAGCCCATAATACTCACATCACCAACATAGCTTTCTCCATACCTCCTGCCACTTTTAAAATTTGTTCTCCTTGAGCCCCAACAGCCCCGTTATACAACACAGACTTCTTGATCATCACCTTTAAGGGTGTCTTCTCCAGATCCTTTTATTTTTTCAGATTCTTATGCATTTCCTCTAACCCTTCAGATTCTGTCTCTTGTTATTAATCAAAAAACTAACATCACCTGTATGTTTGCCACCTTGTCAATTTTGCAAAGTATCGTTTTATGACGTGAATCCTATTTCCATTGTTTACCTAAATGTTTGTGTTTTCTCTGTTCCTTCTAAATTGAACTAAGAGGAAAGCCCAAGGAATAATGCAGAAGTTATCTTTGAAGCCAGTAAATTTAAAGACATCTTCAAAACAAAATACTTTATAACAAAACAGTATCTAAGGACTATAAGTATTTTAAAAGATACAATTCTATTGAACTGAATAAACAAAATTATTTTTAATAATTAAAGCACACACAAATAATTCCTTAGAGTGTCCTCAAGAACAAAAATTACTTGGGAATAGAATCCAATTTAATCCCTGGCATGGATATACCTCCAGGACTTTACAAAATTCTATGCTAATCTCAACCTAAAATAAACAATAGAGGGACCAACTCTCCACAACAAAGAGTTTATTGAGAATAGCAAGAAATTGCAATTCGGGTTATGCTTGCTATGGCCCACCACAGGTGCATGCAAAGAGGCTGAAGCAAGGGGAAACTTTTGAAAGAAAAAAAGTCCACATGAACTGTTTTGAAACAAAGACCACTGGTTCCAGGAGCTTGTTACAGGAATCCACATTAGCTCATTGATGAAGGCAGCTCTTGTTAGGCAAACTTCCTTGTGCAAGCAGCTTATCTGGAATACTATGGTTCTGAGGAATTTCTTGGGAAAAGTTCCATCATAGGCATACATGTGTGTGCTCCCTTACTTCATGGCCTCCTGGCTCCATTTTATTACTGCTTGGCATAAACCACTCCATTTTGGTACTGGCAACTCTTACATCAACTAAATTCAAATTTATTATTACTCTTTAATGAAGTTGAGATAAAGTCGGTTTCTCTGACAAACTAAGAATTACAAAATGATACAGTTTCTTTTTAGAAAAACACTGTGGAAAAATGTAACTAAAACACTGCCAGGGAAAAAAAATATAAAGTAGGCCCTAAAAATATATGACTAATATATAGCCAAATATATAATTCCATATACTTTATATTTTATGGCTGTCATAATTATCTCCATTTTTAGAACTTCTTGAGATTATTATGATATTAACAGTTTGTAAAACTAAATCATATTACATGTATAATAAAATATTTATTTTTACTTCTTAATGAGTCAGATAAAAATCATTCATTTGGAATACCCTGGTATTTTATTCAAAAACCCAATTCAGTTTAGAAAAGTATTGAACCTATGTATGAAGCTCTTATATTTTGCATCTCTGGATCCAAAATGACATGTAAGCATCAGCCATTTGAACAAATCAGGGAGATTTTTCCAATACTAATTTTAGAGTTAATTTAAAATGGCATAAGAGGATAAGGATTAGGAATTTTTACTTAACAAGCATTTAGTTCTGTGCATAAGATTTCTACATAGGCCTACATAGGGTTTTGCTTTTCCTTCACATGTATTGATTTGCTTCAGCAATTGTGGATTCATGCCTCTTATTCACATATTTCCCTGCTTTGCAAAAGTAAATATAAATTAGTCATACGTGACTCAATATTAAGAAGAAAAATTTCCCATCGATTTTGCCTTTTTCAGGAAGATGATGAAAATAATTAACTACATTACAAATGCAACACGACAGAAATATCATGAACTCAATTGTGCAGGTAAAGCAATTTTAAAAAACGTGTGCATGTTTCTAGAAGAATATAGTGCTGCAATTTTTGATCCAGTCTCAGGACCACCTCAGCAAAATTAACAAATTTTTTTTTTTTTGAGATGGTGTTTCACTCTTGTCCAGGCTGGAGTGCAATGGCATGGTCTGGGCTCACTGTAACCTCCACCGCCCGGGTTCAAGTGATTCTCCTGCCTCAGCCTCTCAAGTAGCTGGGATTACAGGTGCCTGCCCCCATGCCTGGCTAATTTTTGTATTTTTAGTAGAGATGGGGTTTCACCATGTTGGCCGGGCTGGTCTTGAACTCCTGACCTCAGGTGATCTGCCCACCTCAGCCTCCCAAAGTGCTGGGATTACAGGCATGAACCACCGTGCCCGGCCCAATTAACACAAATTTTTAACAAAACAAAACTATTTACAAAATAAATAAAAATCTGAACAACATGACTATCCAATACAACCTACTCTCTTACAGGAAAACGTTAAACTCTTTTCTTCTTGTTTTACTCAAATGTAATATTTTAAACCTTAACTTACACTTTGGATACTTACAGTCTCCTTAAAATACATTATTTTCCATTCCTCTCTGATAGACCATAATCTAAACTTTCACCTTTAAAGTCCCCCCTACCAACTTCCATGACTCTTTCTCTAGTTTTAAAATGATAACCACTCATGTATGTTACTTTCTAGTCTCCATCATTTTCTGATAGAGACATGAGCTGTTGACTACCCAGTACCTTTAAGTTTAGCCTTGAACTTTTCTCTCATGCACCAGTAAGTTTTCCAGGACAATCTACTATAAAATAGTAGATACTACTATAAAATAGTAGCTATATAGATACTATAAAATAACAATAATAACTCCAGGAAAAATATCCTGAAGATCAGGATGAAAGGAAGACTGAAGCAGAGGATTTGGGATTCTGATAAGCTCCATGGAAAAATACAAAGTTTATGTAAACTCAGAAGGAGCAAAAAAGTATTAAATTAGGCTCATGGTCAAAATTTCTCTGATTATGTAAAATCTATTTGAGAAGCACATCCAATAATACATTTTACAGTCATAAATATAATCTACCCAGGGAAATCAATATTAAAAAACCATACCAATATTTATTCCCCCAATTCTAGGGAAGACTATATAGTCAAAATAAAACAACTGCCCTACTGGGAAAAAAAAAATCTCCTCCTTCTTGGGCTGGGGAGACTGTGTCACTATTTTGTAATTTCCCCAAAATAAAGAAGGCATTACAAATTAAATAGTTAAGAAAACATGACGTTGTAGAGTCCCCTGAGAGAGTAGAGGAGGTGGACAGATTTGTGACATTTTATCTCTAGACGAACTTTCCTGTCACTAGTACAAAACAGGAGGAATGGAGCCATTTGCAGCACAACTTATCTGAACAAGGGGAAGGCAAGCACAAAACTTCTCAAAAATCCCTCAAAATGTATTACTTTTGCCTCTTGGGATTAGAGTTAGAAAAACAAAAGATTGCAAACACAAAAAAAGAAGATATTAAGGTGACAATGAAATCAGATTATCAGAAAATGAAAAAGAAATGGCTTGAAATAAGATCTAAACATGACAAGGACAACTAAGACAAAAAATTAGGCTTTATACAATGAGTATAATCTCTGTGGACCCACACTACATATTAAATCCACACCTGTTAATTTTGCTGGCTCGTAACACTGGCTATTTGTATAAGTAGTCTAAATTAAAGGAAAATTAGCCATAATAAAAAGAGAAGTTCAGACCACGCTTTTGCAGCTTTTTAACTGGGTCAAAATTGGCCAGCCCAAACACAGACAGTAATTAAGAAAATATCATCATCTTTTCAAAAAGGGACATACACTCTATGCCTTGTTTGAGATCTCATTAACTTGGAATAAGTTCTAGTCAAAGACAAACAGGTTTTACATACCTTACTAGATTTTAATTATAGCTAAATATAGTTGCTAATTTCATATTCATGTAAACACTTGCATTGCCTGTGTCAAGATTCCTCAGCAATATTTCTGTGAACTGAAAAGCATAAAGTCAACCAATCACTAATCAACCGCTTTATTCATGGCAATATTATTCGGGTCTTGAGTATTTTTTCCTTAATAACGAGTTCTACTCAATTGAATTTCTGAAAACATAAGAGAAACTCAAACTCTAAAAGTAGCATTTTGGTATCTACTTAATATAAGCATGGCATCCAGAATCTATAATTACCTTAGGGCCAAGGAATCATTTCCATAATGGGTTATGTAAACCCAAAATAAAACTCTACATGCCCCCCTAACTATCTGAATGGACCAATCCTCTTGGCCAAGGGCGTTCCAGAGTTAACCAAGATGGAAGAGGGGGTCAACATGCCTCATTACACCCCTCCAGCATTAACATCAACACAGACTTTAAGTCTGATATGAAACATCTGTAATCTGTTCTCTCTGAAGCCTGCTACTTGGAGGCTTCCCCAGCAGGATAAAACTTTAGTCTTCACAACCCCTTATTGTAACCCAGACATTCTTTTCTACATTGAATAATTCTTTCAACCAATAGGCAATCAGAAAATTTTCAAATCTACCTATGACCTGGAAGCACCCGTCCCTCCATTTTGAGTTGTCCCACCCTTCCAGATCGAACCAATGTAAATCTTAAATGTATTGATTGATGTATTATGTCTCCCTAAAATGTATAAAAGCAGGCTGTACCCCAACTACCCTGGGTACATGTCCTCAGGACCTCCTGAGGCTGTGTCATAGGTGCATCCTTAACCCTGGCAAAATAAACTTTTTAAATTAATTGAGAACTGTCTCAGATACTCTAGGGTTCAGAGTTATTATCATTGGTAAGAATGAGTTAGGAACCCTAAGATACAATCTAGTGCACAGTTTGTACTACTAATAACTGATCTTCCTCAATTTCAAAGGAAAAAATCTTTTATTTCACTTTATTTACTTATTAATCTGAAATAAATATTCTTTGTTCAGGAACTTCTGGTCTTCAAATGAAACTGATAACCAAAAGACTGCTGGCATTAAAAACTATTTCAACTGCAAAAATTAAAAATTAGTATATTTTAGGTTTCAAAAACAATGAGGATCACAGTTGAGAAGCAGTTCTTTTCAAAACATTTTAATTTATAATATAAATATTGGGACCAAGTTGGCAGACTTTCATACAAACCCCTAATAATAACAGTTGTTAAAACAAGCATTTATATAGCAATTTTCATGAGATCAGAGCTTTGAATAAACAAACATAAACTGTACTCCTGATTATACACCTCCCTGCTCAAATCTGTAAGTTATGAGATACTCTTTAAGGGATAAAAACTTAACACATTTTTTTCTGGCAATTTCTCAATAAACTCTAAATTCATGATCTTAGTACAGAAATATATAAATTGAATGTATGATATCAGTTTAGGAAGACGTAAAATAGAGTTTAGACACTGTAAAGCTTTTGGGGTTCCTTGGTATTATACTAAGGGATACACTTAATGTATCATGTTTGGGACTGGACTTTGGCGGTCCTCTCTAATCTACTCTTTACAATAATTCAATTCCATCTATAATATACTTGATAAGTATATTCCAATTTCTCTTTGAGCATCTGACACAGTGGGGAACTACTTCTCATTAACATTAGATTCCACAATTTGTTCTTGATATTAAGGTGGAGGGGGGAGATGTTTCCACGATATGTCTTAGCTTCCTCTTGTATCACAGAACCAACACATTTTCAAAAGATAATCCTTCCTCTATTTGACTATAACTATCATGATCCCTTGGTTTCTCTCTCTCTCTCTCTGTCTCTCAATCTGTCTCTCTCAAAACCAAAAACACTTTGTTCACTGAGCCATTTTTTCAAATCTTAATGTTGTCTGCATCATCTCTGGCACATGCTGGAGCCTTTCCTGGGAATAGCCTCCCTCTCTCCTGCCCCTGATAATGCCTCATGGCCCTGTGGCCAAGATACTATCAACACATTCTTCAGAATTATCTGCAGATGCTCTTCCCTGGAAAGTCTGCTTTGGCATCTCAAAGCTTTGTTAATGCCCCTCTTCCATACAGAAACTCCCACAGCAACATGGCACAGACAGCCCTAACACAACACAGATCACCCTGTCTGTTTATACAGCTTCATGATTCAAAAAAATACTGAAAATAAAAGCAATAAGATAAGAAAAAAAAAAGTAAGAAGCAATAAGACTGTGTATTTGATTGATCGGGTGTGGAAAGGAAGAGAAACAATGTATTCAAGAATGATACCTAAATATCCGGCTTGGGTAACTGAGCAAGATTAACAAACAAGGGAATATACTAAGGGAAACAGATTTGAGTTTTAAAGGTTCTGTTGAATCACGAACTTGTATGTCCAGTGAGCAGTTGCATATAATAATTTAGAGCTCAGGAGAGAGTTACGGTATGGAGACAAAGCAAATAGATCGTAACAGAAGCCTGGGAAGAGTATATCTAGTGAAAATGAAAGAGATTTAAGGACAGAAATCTGGAAAATTAGTTAAGTATGGAGCAAAGGAAAGTGAACAAAGAAAAAAAGTGAAAAAAATGGCCAAATGTAGCAATAAAATTAAGAGTATGTGACAAATCAAGAGGTGAGGATACTTGAAGGAGAGTATTGTCAGTGTACAATGGGACAGGAAGATAAAATTATGTAAAATCTGGGGAGAGGTAAGCAGTAAGGTCATCAAAGATCTTGGCGCTGCCCATGTTGTTGTCATTGATGCAGAACATCATTGCCTTCCTTTTCTTTTATTTTTATAATTTTATTTTATTTTTTAGAAACAAAGTCTCATTCTGTCCCTTAGGCTGGAGTGCAGTGGCAAGATCATAGTTCACTGCAGCCTTGAAGTCCTGGGCAATCCTCCCACATCAGCCACCCAAGTAGCTAGGACTACAGGCATGAGCCATTCCTGACTAACTTTTTAAAAAAATTTTCTTAGAGATCGGGGTCTCGTTATGTTGCTCATGCTGGTCTTGAATTCCTGGCCTCAAGCGATCCTCCCACCTCAGCCTCCTTGAGTAGCCTCATTGCCTTCTAAAAGGATTATAAGCAATAACTACAATTTAATATATATCATTCTATCATACAAGAAAAAGAAAATACACATAAAGTATGTGTGCAACTTCCAAAATTAATTTTAAATACCACTGGTAACTCAGAGCACTATTTAGTAACTTTGATTAATTGAAAATCAATTCTGATATAATTTTCCAAACAGATATACCCTAGACCTAACTTTTTGCTAAGAAAATGGATGTTGTATTACTATGAAATTCTACATACAGTGACAAAGACAGAACTATGACAGACCTATGTTAAGTGACTTCTTTCACTGTTAAACAAAAATTCTAATGATTTACTACCTGTGAATCCCTATTTAAAGGAAGCATCCAGGCCCTAGAGATAAGCAGTCCCAAGAGTAATAAAACCAATTTCACCACATTCAAAACAAAACACTGCAGTCTGAAAGAATGACAAAACACATGAACTATTTTTTCTATTTAAATATATTTCAAAGAATAAAAACAGTATGAATACATCAACAAGGATGACAGATGCGCAAGAGCTTATCTTCCGAGTATAATGAGCACTGTTTTAAAGAAAAGTCCCCTGTACTTCAAAATTGTTTCAAATGTTTCAACTAGAAAATCATTAGTGGTTTTTTTTAAAACAGTGCTCTCATTAGATAAAAAGCTTTTCGGAGTTTATAAACTACATTAACCATTTGGGGTATTTCAGAACTAACTAACATGTTGGAAAAGAAAATTTCCTAAATATTATCTTGATATCTAGAGCTTCCAAACACTGAAGTTATACAAATACAGTGTAGTGTCTAACAATGTCTGATGCATAAGGTTAAATATGTCTTTTCTATGAGCCATAATTCCTGAATCCTCCTATTCACTCAAGTTGTTTAAAAGGCTCACGTAAAGAAGCCATAATAAAACTTTTTAAAAAGTTTTTTTAAAAATTCAGAAAAAGAAGAACATTAAATCAGAAAGTGGAGGCTATCGTAGGCAATTATAATTGAGCACAGGGCTCCCAGCAAGTGTAAATGAGCCTGGAGCTCCCTGGCTGCCAAAGCTAACAGAAAAGCAGAAATTAGTTACATCATTACCCAATGTCAATTAGGGTGGAGGGGAAAAGGCAAGATGTTGAAACATATGCCATGTACAGAAAAACACCATTTCTTTTTTTTTTTTTTTAAACAACGTGTATGTGAATACAAGTGCTTGTATAAAAATACATAAAATTTTCTGGAAAGCTGTATAAGAAACAGTGGTTATTCTGGGTGTGGTACTTAGGAAGTGAAGAATCCCAGGGCAGGAGACACTGCACGTTATAACATCTATCTACTACTATAGTTGCTCTTTCAAGAAACGTGCATTATTTCATAGTGTAAAAATCTATATTAGATTTATATATAGTTTATATTAAACTATAATTTTGTTTTATAACTTATAAGTATAATATAAATGAATGTAAAATAATAAAGAAGATAGTACAGGGCAGAGTAATCTAAGGGCCACATAACTACATTAGATTCTGAACATCACAATATGATAGAAATCAAGAAGCACTTGGCTGGGCGCAGTGGCTCACGCCTGTAATCCCAGCACTTTGGAGGGACGAGGCAGTTAGATTGCTTGAGCTCAGGAGTTTGGGAGCAGCCTGGGCCACATGGCAAGACTCTGTCTCTACCAAAAATACAAAAAACTAGCCGGGTGTGGTGGCATGCACCTGTGGTCCCAGCTACTTGGGAGAATGAGGCAGGAGGATTTCCTGAGCCCAGGCAGCAGAGGTTGCAGTGAGCCAAGATCACACCACTTCAGGCTGGGTGTCAATGAAGACTCCGTCTCAAAAAACAAACAAACAAACAAACAAAAATCAAGAAAGAAGCACGATTTCAACCACCTCATCGCAAAATAGTTACCATTAAAAAAAAAACTCAAGGCTACTCTGTTACAGTTTGTAATCAAACTTAAAGATAGCTCAAAGCAGAAATCCAATCATGTTCTTTCACAAGACCAGTGAGAGAGAGAATGAGAGTTCAAGAAAGAGAGAATGAACAAAGAAAAAAGAATAAGGAAGATGTAAATGCTATACTGCAAGCAACTATAATCCCAATGTATAGCACTGGAGTGAGCTATAAAGATGACTATTACAATGTCTGCAAATATGTATTAAAATGTCTGGAAATATGAGGAAAAGAATACTTCTGCTGCTAAAATCTATCTTCTTTGTTATCTTCTTTATCAAAGAAAAACTTTCTTAGAGAAACCAGTTTAAAACTATTTTTTAAAATTATACTTTAAGTCCTGGGATACATGTGCAGAACGTGCAGGATTGTTACATAGGTATACACGTCATGGCGGTTTGCTGCACCTATCAACCCAT
Organism: Pan paniscus; assembly: GCF_029289425.2. Classification (NCBI taxonomy): domain Eukaryota; kingdom Metazoa; phylum Chordata; class Mammalia; order Primates; family Hominidae; genus Pan; species Pan paniscus. Next base: position 164,626,682 of record NC_073254.2, on the reverse strand, counting down.
CATCTACATTATTAGGTATTTCTCCTAATGGTCTCCCTCCCCAGCCCCCCACTCCCCGACAGGCCCCAGTGTGTGATGTTCCCCTCCCTGTGTCCATGTGTTCTCATTGTTCAACTCCCACTTATGAGTAAGAACATGCAGTGTTTGGTTTTCTGTTCCTGTGTGAGTTTGCTGAGAATGATGGTTTCCAGCTTCATCTATGTCCTTTCAAGGGACGTGAACTCATTTTTTATGGCTGCATAGTACTCCATGGTGTATATGTGCCACATTTTCTCTAATTACAAGCATAAGAAAGTATGAAACAAATCATGACAGCTTACACTTCGATGAAATAGAAACTTTTATTAAAAATTTGCAACATACTATATCTTAAAAATTTCCACTTTTAAAAATACTATCACTATTACACTCAATTCTAGGGTACTTAAAATTCATACATATAAATTATAAATAAACACCCAAATACAGTGTCAAAAGTCATCACATTCATATATTTAAAAAATAATAATAATTTTCTAAGAAGTCACAGCCAAAGGAAAGAATGACTAGGTTTAAATATTTCAATAATGTGAATTATTAAATTTTTTTTAAAGGCAGCAGGGGGGCCTAGGCTGGACACGATGGCTCACACCTGTACTCCCAGAACATTGGGAGGCCAAGGATGGACACGATGGCTCACACCTGTACTCCCAGAACTTTGGGAGGCCAAGGCAGGCAGATCACTTAAAGTCAGGAATTCAAGACCAGCCTGGCCAAATGGCATAACGTCATGTCTACTAAAAATACGGAAATTAGCCAGGCGTGGTGGCGTGCACCTATAGTCCCAGCTACTCAGGAGGCTGAGGTGGGAGGATCTCATGAACCCGAGAGGCAGAAGTTGCAGTGAGCTGATATCGTGTCACTGCACTCCAGCCTGGGTAACAAAGTAAGACTCCCTCTCAAAAAAAAAAAAAAAGAAAAAAAAAAAAGAAAAAAAGGCTAGCTGCTAAGTAATACTGAGAAGTCTATGAATTCAGAAAAGGACATTGCAGGCTGGGCATGGTGGCTCATGCCCTTAATTCTAGCACTTTGGGAGGCCAAGGTGGGCAAATCACTGAAGCCTCAGAGTTGGAGAGCAGCCTTGGTAATGTGGTGAAACCCTGTATCTACAAATAATAGGAAAATTAGCCAGAGGTGGTGGTGTGTGCCTGTGGTCCCAGCTACTTAGTAGGCAGAGGTGGGAGGATCGCTTGAGCCCAGGAGGTCAAGGCTGTAGTGAGCCCAGATCATACTACTGGACTCTAGCCTGGGTGACACAGTAAAACCCTGTCTCATGTCTCCAAAAAAAAAAAAAAAAAAACACACACACACAAATAACTGGAGGTTTTAGATTGTTGATTGCCTTTAAAAACCATTTCATACTAGGTGACAATATTCCCATATATACACAAAAGACTAAAAACATATTAACAGGCTTAGCAGTTCTACTCAAGAGGAATAAAACCACACAAAAACTTGCGCATAAATGTTCATAGCAGCATTATTCAGAATAGCCAAAAAATGGAAACAACCCAAATGCCCATCAACTGAGGAGTGGACAAACAAAATGTAGCCTATCCACACAGTGGAATATTATTTGTCAATAAAGAGAAGGGAAAGTACCACAAAAGCTACAACATGAACAAACCTTAAACACATGATCCTAAGTGAAAAAAGCCAGTCATTAAAGCACTATAAACTGTAGGATTCTATTTATATGAAATACTCAGAATGGCAAACAGAAAGTAGACCCAAGGTTTCCAGCAGCTAGGGAGAAGTGGGGATTCGGAGATAATAGCTAGAGGGTGGTGATTGATGTACAGCTCTATAAATACACTAAATACCACTGAAATGCACAATTTCAATGGGTACATTACTTGGAATATGAATTATATTGCAATAAAGCTTTTACAAAATAAAAAGCATATTATCAAGTCAAGATTCTCTTCTATTGTCTCTGTTAATCTTAACTTCATAAACCCTAATCCTGAGCCAGTGCTGCCAGAAACAGAAAAGAACCTACGCCATCCCAGCCATGCATCTGTGGGAACATTCAAGTAAAGTCTCCTAGTTGTCACCCTCATGGCAACGCTAACCAGGGATGGCCAAAAGATGACCCTGACGGACAGTCACAAGGTGGCAGCTCATCTGAAGGGCCCCCAACTGATACCAGAACTTCTTCACCCAAGCTCCTCAATTCAAGATACTTCAGGGTGGCCCAGCAGTTCAGATTTTCTAAACCCAAGTTCTCATGAGCTATTTACTGGGCTCTAAAATCCTGAATTCTTGATCACTGCGAAGGCAGCATATCCACACATCCCATGCCTGGACTGTCCATGTTCTCACTAGGCACCAGCACTGGCTCGGACACTATGCATGATCTTATAGTTTGCCTGAATGGGGCTGAACAATAGGAGTTCCCCTGGGCAGCCTGTTCTGACTGCCAGGTTGGGCTTTTTTGCTCAGCTGTGCAGCTAGACATTTAAAAGCAGGCAGAATGCCTATTCCTGCACTTCTAATCCAAAAACCTTCTAGCTCATAGGAAACACTATACTAATCATGCTTGAGATTACCAGTCAAGTAGTGAGGAAATATTTTCTGACAAATTGCAAAATATTATTTTTTCAAGTATTTTCAGTTTCCTGGGATTGAATAAAACCATTTTAAAAGAATTTATCATACCGAAGGGAAGGAAAAGAATGAAAACTAGTCTAATAGATGACTAAAAACATGCAGTCAATTCATCAAATAGAATATTAGTATAGTGCAGCCCATTAAATGGTACTCACATTGCTTTTCCTTTTGATGACTACTCTGGTGACTATCTGAAAGAAATTATGTGTTCACTGAGATAATGTACTCACTACAAAACAATAGATCATTCAATGCCACACTTCTGAGGAAAAAATATTTTGTGAACAAAATGGAGAAGCAGGCCGGGCACGGTGGCTCACGCCTGTAATCCCAGCACTTTGGGAGGTCAAGGCGGGCAGATCACGAGGTCAGGAGATCGAGATCATCCTGGCTAAAACGGTGAAACGCCGTCTTTACTAAAAAATTAGCTGGGCGTGGTTGCAGGTGCCTGTAGTCCCAGCTACTCAGAAGGCTGAGGCAGGAGAATGGCGTGAACCCGGGAGGCGGAGCTTGCAGTGAGCCGAGATCGCACCATTGCCCTTCAGCCTGGGTGACAGAGCGAGACTCCGTCTCAGGAAAAAAAAAAAAAAGGAGAAGTAGTGAGTTATATTTCAAGTTTCCTTACTCCTTAAGAAATGTACTATCTGACGGAATAGGTAAAATAATTATAAATATATATGTCCAATTTATTTTGTTAAATGCCTCGTTGCACATAAGCAATGGAGCACTGGCAAAATACTAAATTATGCCAAATATTATTGGTTGTTTAAAAACATACTTTAAAAAGGTAAAAGTTGGGCCAGGCATGGTGGCTCATGCCTGTAATCCCAGCACTTTGGGAGGCCGAAGCGGGCAGATCACCTGAGGTTGAGAGTTCGAGACCAGCCTGACCAACATGGAGAAACCCTGTCTCTACTAAAAATACAAAATTAGCCAGGCATGGTGGTGCATGCCTATAATCCCAGCTACTTGGGAGAATGAGGCAGGAGAATCGCTTGAACCCGGGAGGCGGAGGTTGCAGTGAGCCAAGATCTTGCCATTGCACTCCAGCCTAGGCAACAAGAGCAAAACTCAGTCTCAAAAAAAAAAAGTAAAAGTTTACAATATAAAATTAAGTCTATTCTTACACAGTATTTCTAACATTTGTGAAAACAAATCATGGGTATGCTCTTGCTGTTAAGATGTAAAAGTTAAATAAGACCGCAGGTATCAGAGAAAGGAGTTTCTGCAGTTCAAGACTGAGGACAATATTTTACAAAATTGTACATCTCTGCTGTCAAGAAAGACAATTTATAAAGGTCTGAGTCATGTTTGCTATTATTTCACTTCTCATATTTCTGAAATTTTCAGAAAAAAAAAGTAGAAAAAAAACTGCACTTCAATCTGTCTGTAAGTTTCTATTACTTACTTCCCAGATCTTCAATTTGAGGAGATGTCCCCCATCTTACTGAGACTCTCCAGCCATATTCACAAACGTTTCTCAGCTTTTGATTTCTTTTTCAGTGTCAGTATATTTATAAAATATATTTTAACACTTGGATACAATTATAGAACAGAATATAGACAATATGAATAACCAAAAACCAAATGTTAAAAAAAGAGGATCCATTTTCATAACTTAGTGCAGTTGAGACTTAAGTTGTTTTCACATAGGATGGAATTAAGAGGAAACTGGGTTTTCTCAGTACAACTTTGGTTCCCTCAAGATCATCTAAAAGCTAGATGGTCCCCACAGAATTCAGAAAGCTTTTGGATATGCACGTTCTAATAAATGTCTTTACATTTTTGATGGACCCTGGCGCTTCCCAGGTCCCTTACAAGCCAAGGTATCTGAAAGACTTCTTCTTAACATCCAAAGGGTAGCAATGTCAGTCTTTTACGATTACTCAGAAAAGGTCAGAATTTCTTCACCATGGAAAATTTAGCCTCCATTCCCTCTAAATTAATTTTCCTTCTTTTTCTTTCTTTCCAGAGCATTAGTATGCCTCAGTGAAGTATGACATTATTGTGTTCCGAATGCCAAGTGGAATAACTTATAAAACTTTTTTTAATAGAAGGAAATAGAAGATAGAGCCCAAAGCCCTCCCAAATATGAAATGTGAAAAGAAGTAAATGAGAGGAGAACTGATCCACAGTAGACAAAATGAAATAAAATATTCTACGCTCTTTTGAAATGATGACAAGCACCTCTCTCAACATCCTTGATTACCTGTTAAGTTACCACGATTTTCCAATACATACGCCAAGCTCTCAGGACTCCCTGCTACTCCTTTCCCTCACAAAACCTTTTCTTCCTTAATTATGTATCCCCACAAATTAGTCATTTTTGGAATTTAAAGAATGATGAGCCAAGAGTACTTTAAGAGCTCTCTAAACTAAAACTTCTTTCCAAACTCCCTCTCTTTCCTCCAATATTTGGAATATAAGCTATAAAATAAGATATCCTAAGATCAGCACTGCTGGAGTTGGCCAGGTGAAATAAGTGAATGCCAGACAGGAGGTTACTTAGGAATAGTTCCACGTCATCTTCAAAAGAATAGTTATACACACACACACACACACACACACACACCTCTCTCTCTCACACACACACACACTCACTCACTCTATTTCTTTCTCTCTCTCTCTCTTTTGGTTTTACCTTCAGCAATGCAATCTCAAAAACTTGTACTCCATCCTCATACTAGAAGGGAATATCACTTAGCAGGTTCAGCTACAGACAAGGACAGAGAAGGGTCTTTCCACTGCAACTGATATGACACCCTCTGCTTTGCCTCAACCAAGGTCAGGGGACATGACCGCTAATACCACTGCATGTACGAAGGGAAGGCAAAGCAGGGAAGAGAGAAGAACCAAAACCAAAATAATAAAAGTATCTTCTTTCTTCTTCTTTTTTTTACACGCAGATGAAAAAAAATCTGAAAAGTCTTCTTGGGGTGGTTATTGTGAAAGAGCAGGGCTGAATGAGGGACAAGGAGGGTGACAGTTGCAGCACAGGACACATAAGCAGATAAATACTGAACTCAAGCCTAATCTTCAGGCCTACAAACCGAGGAAACATATTAATGGTATGCAGAGTAACTTAAATATGCATATAACAAACTCTCCAGCTCAATTCTATTCAATAAATATTTATTAATGACCTGTTTTGTATCAGGATGATATGGTTTGGCTCTGTGTCCCCATCCAAATCTCACCTTGAATTGTAATAATCCCCACGTGTTGTGGGAGGAAACTGAATCACGGGGAAAGGTTTTTCCCATGCTGTTCTCATAATAGTGAATAAGTCTCACGAGATCTGATGGTTTTATGAAGGGGAATTCCCCTCACACACTCTCTGGCCCACCGCCATGCAAGACGTGACTTTGCTCCTCCTTTGCCTTCCACCACGACTGTGAGGCCTCCCCAGCCATGTGGAACTGTGAGTTAATTAAACCTCTTTCCTTTATAAATCACCCAGTGTCAGGTATGTCTTTATTAGCAGGGTGAGAACAGGCTAATACACAGGCCCTCAGCAAAGCATGAAAATTAACAAGACTAAGCTCTCTTTTTGAGTGTTAATCCTTCCCATAATATATATGCTTAGTAACTCCCAATCAGAATGCCACTTCATTTTTTATTTATTTATTTATTTATTTTTTGAGATGGAGTCTCGCTCTGTCACCCAGGCTGGAGTGCAGTGGCGAGATCTCGGCTCACTGCAAGCTCCGCCTCCTGGGTTCACGCCATTCTCCTGCCTCAGCCTCCCGAGTAGCTGGGACTACAGGCACCCACCACCATGCCTGGCTAATTTTTTTTGTATTTTTAGCAGAGATGGGGTTTCACCATGTTAGCCAGGATGGTCTCAATTTCCTGACCTCGTGATCCGCCTGCTTCAGCCTCCCAAAGTGCTGGGATTACAGGCGTGAGCCACTACACCCGGCCAGAATGCCACATTTGAATGCTTTAAAATGTTTTAAACTGTCTTCCATATTCTAGATCTCCATTCTACATTAGCAGGTATGCAATATGCCTAAAATGACATAAATAAATTAAATTACAAAGGAGATGGAATTATCTTTCACATATCTAAATCATGCCATGGCTAAAGCAAAAGCAAAGTTTCAGCTCAGATGAGGAGCACAGTGATTACATGAAAACATCTACGTTGGAGTTCAAAAGCACCAGGAACAATCCAACAATGCTTAAAGGAATTAGTCTCTAGACTTAAACACTTAGGCATTTAGGATGCAATATCCCTGCTTCCTTGCTGGACATGGAATCACAAGACTCAGAATAGAGGTTACTTTTTGAGAGAAGAAGGCGGATCTGATCAAGGAGGCACAGAGAGCTTCTAAGGATCAGCAATAACTTGGAATAGTGATTGTTTTAATTATGATTCTTCATGCTGTCCATGTATGTTTTACATACTTTCCTGTACGTATGCCACACTTTAAAATAAAAAATACAGCAAATATCTCTGGAAGAGCACACAAGAAACTGGCATCGGTGGCTGCCTCTTGCAAGGGCAGTGACAGTCTATGGTCATGATGCGTCATTTAGGATGCAGTACACTAGATTTTTTACTACACATCCTTTTTGCTTTTTTTTTTAAAACTATGTAGCACCTTCTGAAAAATAAGTAAGAGCAAATAAGCAAATATGCTAACACTTTGCTCACGCATGATATTAAGATTCAAGGTAAGCAATGAAGATTTGTACGTCACAGTCAAAGGGAAAGATTTTCAAGAATGTGGATAAGTACTGCTATTGGCCATGCTCAGAATAAAAGAAAATTTCATAAAGAGAGCTACCAATGTAATAATCAATTTTCCATACACAGGGTAATCATTAATCAAACAGTTGCAGAACCTTATTCCTCCAGCCCAAAGATTTGTCATATTTTACAGGTCCAATGCCACACAGGTTAAATGCCCTGATCAGTTAAACCAGCCCTCAACTCCAGAACCTCCTATCTGCCCGGGCAGTTTAACTCTGTAACAATGACCAATGTATCCCAAAGAGATGAGAGTTGTGAATCGTCAGATCTATCATTCTCAGCCTCAGGGAGCCCCCTGAGGAATCTGAGATTCACCATACTGTAAGAACCCTTAATAGTCACATACCAACCAAAATGGAATCAACAGAATGTTTCCATGCATTCTTTTGGATGATTCTGTTTAGGATATGAGTTAGTAAACCATGAAATCTAGTTCACAGAACAACTCAGAATGAAGGAGCTTTAACTAAAGCATGTCTATTAGAGAAAAAGTCAAGGAAAAGCTGAAAATGTTGGAAGCTCTAAAGAAACACAGTTTAAACAGCTCAGTAGGGCTTCCAAAGAGAAGCATTTCAGTGGAATTCTTGTGGGATAGAAACCAATGGTTTCTGGTGGAAGTTTTAAGCACTGGAGTTCTGCACACATTTCAAAAAAAAGGGGCTAACACCCTCCTCTCAGGAGTACAATAATAAAAGAATACTATATTCATACACATTTTTCAAAGGAAGTGAACACTGGAACAAGAGCTTTGAGAGGTGAATAAAATATCTGATTAAAACGTCATGTTTATATAGACCCCAAAGAAATGAAAGCAGAGACTAAAACGGATACTTGTACACCAATGTTCATAGCAGCATTATTCACAATAGCCAAGAAGTCAAAACCCAAGTACCCATAGATGATAAAGAGATAAGCAAAATGTGATATATGCATAATAATTAGCCTTAAAAAAGAAGAAAATTGGCCAGGCGAGGTGACTCATGCCTGTAATCCCAGCACTTTGGGAGGCCGAGGCGGGTGGATCACAAGGTCAGGAGTTCGAGACCAGCCTGACCGACATGGTGAAACCCCATCTCTACTAAAAATACAAAAAAATTAGCCGGGAGTGGTGTTGTACACCCATAATCCCAGCTACTCAGGAGGCTGAGGCAGGAGAATCGCTTGAACCCGGGAGACGGACGTTGCAGTAAGCTGAGATCATACCACTGCACTCCAGCCTGGGTGACAGAGCGAGACTCCACCTCAAAAAAAAAAAAAAAAAAACAGAAGGAAATGCAGAAATGTGCTACAACCTGGATGAACCTTCAGGACATTATGCTAAGGAAATAAGCCAGTCACAAAAAGACAAATATTGTATAATTCCACTTGTATAAGGTAAGAGTAGTCAAATTCTCAGGTACAGAAAGTAGAGTGGCCATTACCAGGGACTGGAGGGAAGGAGGAAGTGTGGAATTACTGTTTAATGGGAACAGAGTTTCCGTTTGAGATAATAAAAAAATTCCAGAGATGGCTAATGGTGACAGTTGCACCACTGTAAATGTTTCTAATGCCACTGATTTGTACACTTAAAATGGTTAAAATGCCATATTTTGTATATTTCACCATAGTTTTTAAAAAGATCATATTAACAGAGTTACAAAATAGAGCAATGAATTCAAAGACAGAAAGATAAGGGTTATCAATATTATTAAAAACGCCTCTTATCTGAATCACATGAAGAAACAGAAAGTAAACTGATAAACGAATGCAACAGCTATTACTCCCTTTGACAATGCTTTGGCCTTTACAATGGGAATGACACCATTTAGATGTAATGCCCTTGTGCAAAGCACAACTGTACCCAACATCTTCCTCTTGGAGACAACTCTACCCCCAACCCTACCCCACCCCACCCCCCTATCCCATTCATCCTCCCACTGTGCCATGCTCCTCCCCAGCCCCCTAACCCCCCATCTGCCGCATAGTGTACACACACACAGAGGTAGGGAAAAAGGTTACTGAATGGGACCTAAAACTAGGTCAGTGTTTTGTTTGTATAGATCAAATCTTATTTCTCAATGATCTACAAAGACATAAGATATAAACCAGAGGCTGCAAACTGAAATGCCTAAACGAGACATGCAGGTAACACAAACGCAGACTGTGATTTGTGTATAAGAAAAGCCACAACACCAGGCGGATCACAAGGTCAAGAGATCGAGACCATTCTGGCCAACATGGTGAAACGCCATCTCTACTAAAAGTACAAAAATTAGGTGGGCGTGGTGGCGCTTGCCTGTAGTCCCAGCTACTCGGGAGGCTGAGACAGGAGAATTGCTTGAACCTGGGAGGCAGAGGTTGCAGCGAGCCGAAATTGCGCCACTGCATCTCTAGCCTGGGCGACAGAGCGAGACTCCGTCTCAAAAGAAAAAAGAAAAGCCACAACACAAACTTGCTACAGAGGCAGCAATCTCAGTGTTGGGGGAAACTGAGTGGCCTGTAGGCAGCTGTGGACATGTGCAAACCCAATGTAACCAAATCTACCGATTTTTCTGCCTTAAAAGAGGAATTATTTTTAACTCATGAAGGTGGAGTAGAATTGGAGAAGTGCAGAAAGGCGGGGAGGAAAGCGGATTCACGTTTGAGGTCGGAATGTCATTTGGGTTCTTCTCTAGTCTGGCCCTTGACCAGTTGCGAGAGGGAAACTGATTTAAAGGAGGTTGGAGTGATACTTTGTGCCCAGAAAACCTGCAGACGTCTCTGAAAGCCATGCTTGGGATAACAAACTATTTATTACTGACCCTGTGATAAGGAGAGTTTTTCAGATGTTTGTTGAAATAATTTTTGCAGTACCATGGTAAACAAACTGAAAAGGTGAGAGATAATAGACTAGTTTTAAAATGTAAATCAAGATTTGCATGAATTCTTTAAATAAACACCCATCACTGCTTAACATATTTTTAATTAATAACTATACAAGTCCATATTTGCTTTCTTTGAAAGTTTGAGGCAATGAAAATAAACTACTGGTCACTGTCAGGCCCTAATTTCTGTGATACAGCTATAGAAATACTGTCTGAAAGAAAACTGTTTGCTCGGTCCAGTGTCAACAGAAACTTTTCAGCCAGAAACTGATTTTTTTTCCTTCTTTTCAAGCTTAGAATAAGGCTTTATAAAATCTCCAGTTTTGTTTATGTTTTCAAAACAATTAAACATCATTTGATGTTCCTCAATTATTTTTGTCACATAAAAGGAAGATGAAATATATTCAAGTGGCCCCATGAAAGTAAAAACAATCTTAGTAAGGCTGTGCTTTAGGTTTACTTCTGTGGTACACAAGGTAAAGATTCTAATAAGTAATAGAGGACTAAGGGGCCCTAGGGAAAATATGTAGAGCAAATCAATTCATAAGTATTTGCATTAGCACATTCCTTCATAAATTTGCCAGCTTCTCACTGAACATGGCACCAATTTATCTCAGTCCTCCAGCTTTTCAACCACTTCCTTTGAAAAATCTAAATGAATTCTAATGGTTGTGATTTTAGACCAGTATTCTTTACATGCCAAAATAAACAAAATTCTTTCAAGTTTTTAATTCTGAAAACCAACAAAGTCAAGAAGTCGCAGGTAAGTTAAGGAATCAAATATACAGATAAATACCTCACAAAGAGATTATCCCATCAAATTTCCATGGAAAGCATAAACCATAAAAATCCAACTCAAAATAGTATAATTACGTAGCTTTCCATAAGACAGGTAGCCAGTAAGGGTATCTAAAATATTGATGAAGGCAAAAGACAGTTATTTTAATAAGAAACTGACTCTATTAATTCATTGTTCACCTAGCATTACAGAAGTCTGCTGTGGCTGCTCCATATTTGAAACATTACATTCACTGGTTTCTTTACAGGGGGCATCACACTATTTCTTCCAGACGTGTGGATATTTTCTTCCTAATGAAAGTACTTCTTTAGGGCCTTTATTGCCAATCCAATAATTCAATATTAGTAGCCATTAGAGTACCTTAATTTCAATTTTAGCCACTGCTGTGGAAAGTGAAATGGAATTTCAGAAGCACTATTTTCCTCTGTTATAATGGTCATCTTGTCCTCTCTTCTGACTCTGCCCTCAGAGAGAAAACACATTCTGCTCTCTTTTCTAAAAAGAAATCTCTGTCTCATTACTCCCTCAACGTATTCATGGTATTTGATTTCACTGTCAAAAACGATCTAGACTCACTGCCTCATCAAGCATTGATTTTTAATCTAAGTTCCTAAGGCTATTTACTGAAATGCTCTCGTAAAGACCTGACTTCCTATCCTATCTTAGTACTGTATCACCACTGCCTGCTGCACATTTCTAGCTGGAGAGCTGACTTAGCTGCCAAGATGTCAATGAAGCCGAAAACTCCTCATCTCCTTCCCATTGCCCCTTCTGCCCAGCCCCAGTCAACCTTACCCTCACTTCACTCTTCCCGGTAATGGCCCCCGGCCACCCTTCTGATCTTCTGAACTGAAATTTTGGAAGCATCTCCAAATGTTCCCTCTCCTCTCGCACACCCATGATAACCAGGTATCAGTGGCTATTTTCTACCAATTCAAACTGCCCACATCTACTTCTGCTTTTCCATTTTTAGTGACATTTCCGTTCTTCGGTTGTTGGCTGACTCTTGTCTAAGCTCTTACTGTCGTCATGCCTGGTCTCCCTCTTCTTTCCACCTATTACTTTTCTGTATTACATTATAAATTGTGGCCAGATTAATCTTTCTAAAGCACAGTAATGCCCTCCCTTGCTCAAAAACCTTCAGTAATATGCTCAAATCTAGACTCAAGTTCATATTCTTTGACAAGAACTCAAAATCCTGTATTATCTGATGTAATTTTACCTTTCTGTCCTCATTTTCCCAATATGCTCCTTTTAACAGACACTACTTGGCAACACTGGCTTCATCCCATTCCCAAGCCACTAATCAAGCTGTCCCCTCTGCCCTCAATGTCATTTTCTTTCTTTCCCACCATTTCTACCTTTAGGAACCCAGCATAAAACATCTACCTGGTGGCCAATTTTCCCAAATAGAAATAATCTCCCAAATCTGAATTACTGTAAGACTTTGTTCCTCTCTCTCGATGATTACTTTCTTCTACTTGTCTTCTTTTATTGCCCCAGAGATATAGTTTTATCTGCCCTCTAAAATTCCAAAATTCAAAATTCAAAAATTATTAAAGGTATCATGTATTTTTCATCTTCCTGTCTTTCAGTCCCCTACCAATGCAGGATAATTTTCCCAAGATGTGCTATAGAACCTGTTGTTGAATGAAAGGAAAAAATTCCGTGAATAATTTTTTAAGCACTGAAATCTAAATACTAACAAAGCAAATAGTGAATTAGAAATATTAAAATTAAATACATTTTCTATCTCTGTAACTTGCAAAGCTCTAAGACATTTTTACACCAAGACTTCCAAACAGCTGACTTAGTAATCTATCTGAAAGAGGACTACCATTTTTCTTCACTAAATTCTGTGTGCCATAATGAAATTAAAAGCAATCTTCAGTCTTCCCCAGTGTTCCAAAGGGGATCTATTTCAATGTATGAATGAAACAGCATAGTTAAGAGTAACAAGTACTTAGAATCATTTAAAGTCATTTACAAAATAGCCTTAAACATTAACTCTTGCTATCACTGTCATTTGCAAATAAAACACTTTGTAAAAAATTTCCAAAGGTGAATTAAAGGTGTATTTTATATCTAAGTTCCTTAAATGATTGAAAAAATGAATTTATATACACAAGCTTCACTGACATCACTAATATTTCTATTATGATTGATAAAATATATTGCTAAATCAATTATTTCGACCTTTCTCATATTACAGATGAAGAAATTTGAGGCCCAGAGAATCTAAACGACTTGATCCAATTCACACAGCGAATTACAAAATCAGGACCCAAACTCAAGTGTTCAGTCCTCTATTTACCGAGCTACTACTTAGGCTGATAAAGTAACACCAGTGGGAAAATAAGTTTATCTAGGAGATTCCTTTATAATTTTCTGGAAGAAATCTGGCTCATTGGGAGAACTGCCACTGTAATTCTTTAAAATGCCATGTTGCTAGCACTGTCTCTATGCTAATATTAATGGAGTTGCCAATAATCTTGCTCTTCTGTTAATTAGTTTTGTCTCATTTTAAAAACAAAGGTGATCCAGAATGAAACAGGTATCATCTGCAACAATCATTGTCCAATACGAGAGTGACAGTCACTTTCCAATGCAGATGGGAGTTCCTACAATCCTTTCCTGTTTTCTAGAGCTAAATTTCCTCTTTGTGAGAAAACATATTTTAAAAGTCCATTTATAAATAAAAGCCTATAAATGTTCATGCTTTATTTCCCCTTGGATAAGGTAAAACAACATTACAATTCAGATGATTTCTAACATTCTTGTAAAGATATCAGAAAAGACACATTATTATTCCATCTAAAATATAGTAAACCAGTATATTTTTCTTATCACATGATCCCACAAATATATAACTGGCTATTATTCTTAAATTTGATGTCATAAAAACACTTATATCTTTTCTTGATTAGAAGATACCATCCAGCCTGGCACAGTGGCTCACACCTGTAATCCCAGCACTTCAGGAGGCCGAGGCAGGCAGATCACTTGAGGTCAGGAGTTAGATACCAGCCTGGCCAACATGGTAAAACCCCATCTCTAATAAAAATACAAAAATTAGCCAGGTGTGGTGGCATATGCCTGTAATCCCAGCTACTTGGGTGGCTGAGGCAGGAGAATTGCATGAACCTGGGAGGCGGAGGTGGCAGTGAGCCAAGATCGTGTACTCCAGCCTGGACGACACAGCAACACTCCGTCTCCAAACAAAAAAACGGATGCCATCTATTGTAAGATAAAACACTCATTCAATGGTATATTTGAGAAGAGTAATATTACACATATGTATAAATAATAGAAAATATTCAACTGTTTATTAAAATTTCATGAAGAATGTGATAAAACATGTCATGAATACAATGAAGATCTATTTATATTAAGGATGAGCAAAAATAAGCAAGAGCTTTAAATAAACTAATTATAACCAAAAAAAGGAGAAGAGGGAGAGAGAAGGAAGAAAAAGGAGGACAAGGAGGAAGAGGAGGTGGAAAAGGACAGAAGGAGGAGGCAAAGGAGAAAAAAGAGAAGGTGTAAGAAGAATAAACATCTTTTCCATAAACCAAACAGATCAGCTTAACAATTCCCTTCAGCATTACTAGGAAATGAATCAGATAGTTATTACGCTCTTATACTGGGGGTCTCATATGCAAGGTAAAAGATATGGCAGTGATTGAGGTATAAGGAGAGTCTGACTTGTGAACACGATGAGAATCACTATACCTTTCCTAATTAAGTATCAGCAACATCCACCTGTTTCACATACACAGGCTATATATGTTATTATTAACACTATGAGAAGACTCTGCATTGCCATCAAGGAGAGAATATACAAATCTGAGAAGAGAATTGCATCATAGTGAGATAATTGCTATGGGAGCCCAAGATAGGGCGTAAACTCATTCCGTCTGAAAGGGTTGAGAGACAATTCACTGATAAGATAACATTTGATATGGGCCCTGAAGGATCAGTAAAACTTTTTAGAAGAAAGGCATCCAAGCAAAAGGATAGGTACAAAGTCAGAAAAAAATACATGGTTTCTCTGGAGAACCATAAAAAGTTTCATATACAGTATGGTTTGTTCACATTAGCAATAAAACAACTATCGTTCTCTAAAATGGTTCATAATCAATGTTTTATAACTCACTGAAATTGCTATTCCCACTCCTAGTAATAGTTATTAGTAAAAATGAATATTACAAATAGGCGTTTTTCTAAGCACTTTACCTGTAATAGCTCATTTAATCTTGACAACAACCCTAAGAGGTAATACCACCATTAATTACTCTCATTTTGTAGATGGAGAGACTGGGGCCCAAAGAGGTTAACTAGTTTGTCCAAGGTTACAGTCTGACTTCATGATACCCTTAGATCCAATACTGTAAATCACACACTCAATCATTAACCCTACTAATACCACACTGGAGCTGCTCTTACTATGCAAGCTTTCCTCACTTACACCTGACCAACCTAAGTATGCTGTGGACAAAAAGAATGGGAATCCCAGATATCTTCAGGCCTCCTTAGAATCCTTACCATGTCTCTTCTTTTCCTTCTTCTCCCTCAGTGTTTCAGACCTCAAAGCTGCTATTTCACTTAACAATAATCCTTAATTCCCTCCTCATTCTCATAGTAATATCACCAAGAAGGCAGCCAGATCAAAAAGAAAAAAAGTAAAGAGTTTGTCTATAACAGGTAAATCCCCAGAGTTGTCTTGTCCCCAGCTCACCACATCTTGATTAGAGAAGGTAGGTTTTCATGAAATACAGACATAGAGATGTACAAGAGATGGAAAAAAAGTAGTAAGAAAACCAGTATTATCTTGGATGCTGTTTCTCATTGACTACATACATCTCAGCACAGTGATGGCAGAAATTTAACATCTCCCAAATAATACATTTTTCAAGAGTTCTGGTTCTTCTTTCCCTTGAGAAGCTATGCTTTTTTTCAAAGTGATTTTTTGAAATAAGAAAGGCCTGTAAGTCTACCAATTAAGCAGATGGAGCCTTTATTAGAACAGGAGCAGAAGCTAAAAGGGCAATGGCATGCACACCCTGATTAATTTACCCAGGCATCAGAGTTAAAGGAACCGGCTCTGGAGCAAAAACATAGTAGCCAATAAAATGCAAATGGAGGGTTTAGCAGCACAGGTGGGTACTTAAAAATGATTTAAGCAAACTGGCACATAGTAGTGACATTTTCCATTCTGCAATCATGGCCATCACAATGATCTCATTAAATTTACAAGCTAACTCCAAATAAGCCAGGCTCAATATAAACAGAAGGCATCTAAAGTGATGCAAGAGGAATCCAATATATAACTCTCCATTTGCATCCTTAACAAAAAAGATAAAGAGAGACACATTCATGCAGACACACTGGATATCTAGGAGAGAGCTCCAGAAATATCCACACTTACACATTACATGTGATGTGGTACTCTAGGTTTAAAGACCTTTCCTACTACAGAAGGAATGCCCTTCCTGGGTGGTCTAGTGTTGAATCACCCACCTGGTTTTAAAATGCTTCCTTATTTCTAACTCAACTGCAACAGAAACATTATCCGCAAAATTTCACTTTCAAAATGGGGGCAGATATTAAGGCATCATTTTTAAGTCCTCTTCTCTCCTATGGAGTCCATCTAACTTTGTCTTCTTCTTTGTCATCTAACTTTGTCCATCTAACTTTGTGTTAGAAAATTAGTAGAACTGGGATATTTCACATTTTTGACACATTTTGACAAACCCAACCAGATTCCACAGCAACTTCACAAAGATTAATGTAAATCTCCAGAAATAAATCACATAGAATAAAAAATGTATTCACCATTGAGAAATTTCACAAGGCACATTAACACCTTTTTCTGTGTAGACACCCAAAAGTTTTAAAGGTAAATTGGGCTTCTCCCATATTCTGGTTTAAGAGGTTGTAAAGTTGTATTCTGCTTCAGTAACTATTCAGCTTCATTCTATAATGAGTTGCATTTCTAGACTGACCAAATTGATAGGCAGAGTCCTCAAAGGATAATGGCATCATTTAAAGTAGAAGGCACTGCTTAAATGCCAAATAATCCTGATGGCATAAAAAACAGCTGTACTTTACTAATGAATATGACATTGTATTTAATCAATACTACATATTGATTTAAAAATTAATAATGATAGTCTGGCACAATATTAAAAATGTGTTTATCGACCAATTTGATATGAATTTTGTTGTGCTTATTTAATCACATAGATACCAAATTCATAATATGCTACTAAGACCTCGAGGGAGTCATCTATGACTCTAAACTTACTATGATCACAAAAAAATTATATCTAACTTAATGGGCTATTGCTAAGTGTCAGCAAAATCAAATGATTCTATTTAAAAGATCAAATAGCTTAATCACATCAAAGTTATGCATGGTCAATTTAATCCTTATCTTTAAAAAGGCTCTTGTTGAAAGAATATAAATTCTGATGTGAGGAACACAAAAGTTGTCAAATACTATACCTAAATATATCATTTTAAATATTTGCATGTAAATAAAACATATTTGGTGTGTTCTAACTTTATTTGGCTGTTATTGTTGTGTTTAATGATACAGCACCATGCTTAGCTTTAACTAATATAGCATATAATATAGAGTATTTTAATTTCCAAACTTTAAACAATAATAACAGAGTAAAAGAACTGGGAAAAGGTTATCATTGTGCCAAGTACATAGTAGGCACAAAAATAAATATCTGTCAAATAAATGAATAGCTAGATGGGTAAATAAAATTAAAATGGGCTCTTTTTTTAAAGTTTCTTGGTTAACTACTGACTACTAAGATTCTTTGAAGCAAATAGATTTTGAAAACCAACTCTAAAGTCTTTTAGTCTGTAACCAAAGTACAGTTAGTGCATGCCTAATAAATAAGCATGTGTTTTGTACATGCCTAGTTAATACATGGAAGATTAAATTCAAATGTCAAGCTAAAGACTGGTTTGCGGCAAAATATTCAAACAAATTGAAGAAATATTTATTAAGGAATACACTCAAGGAAGCACTGTACTTAGTAGTATCATCAATAAAAAGTAAATATAATATTTAAACTTGAAAGAAAAAATTTCAGCTGAATAAATTTCCAAATTTAGTGTGGCATTGTAGAGGAGAGGTAAAACCTCCAGTGGATATCCCAAAGCTTCCATTTTCCAATGTATGGCAATGACATTAAAAATTATGACCCTAATTATAACTTTCAAATAGTGACAGATGGCTTCTCTGAATGGTCTCTGTACCTTTTAATTTAGTTTGCAAAAAAGATCCATCTGAATTACAATGTAAGTGCATTAACACTCACATGTATTCTCTTTTTAAACACCCAGGTGCAATTTAATCAAAGCAAGCTTTTAGAGAAACAATACAGTACAGTCAAAGGAAAGGATTTCTCAATGTTCTGCTAAATCGAGGGATGGATTTTTTGATTATCTGGAAGAATAGTTGAACTGCCTATTTCAAACAATCCTCCCTGAACTCCCAAGCAAGCTCTGCATGGTACTGAGTTGGTAGCAGTAAATTTGAGATTATGCTCCCCTGCAAGCATACTCCCCGGTAGAACAGTAGCTCTGTGCAGCTTATTCAATGCAAGGTGATCATGCTTCAACAGCTTGGCTATGCAGAGCAAGACTGATGGACATTTACGAAGAGCTGAAAAAAAAGAACACCTTCCTAAAGAGAAGTCCACCTCAACTCTCCTGAAATGATCTGAAGAAGTACAGGGGCCAAGTTCACTCAATGCAATCCCAAGGGCAATCTCCTGCAGTTCATCAACAAAGCATAGCCACAATGACTTTAGACTGGAAGATGTTCAAAGCAAACATAAATCAATACTCATAGTTCTGGTCTCCATATACATAACCTCAGCAGATCTAGTATTAAGAAATATAACTTGCTGAGGCTGCCAAGAGGAATTTATTGCCAAACGCAAACCTGGATACCAAATTGAGGTGACTTACAGTTACACTACTTTAAATAGAGGAAATATCATGTGAAATCATGATGATGGTTTCAGAATAGTTAATTGATAGCAGGGATTGGATGGGTAGGCCAGTGGGTGATTAAAAACATTCTTAGTTATGTTTCTAAACATATCGTTTGTAAAATACAGAATGCTTCTCTTTTTGCTCACCAGAGTGATGGTATGGTGGATATAATTCAGCCAAAAGTGGCATCAAGTCATTAAGAACTCACAATGTGCAGACAGATGGAAGACAGAACACATTCCTGACTAATCCCAATGAAAATTATCCACTGATATCTCAAGAAATAATTTCTATTAACCCTGAATGTAACCAACTACAGTAAAACAGTATTATGGCACAAATTCTGCTTGAAAATCAATAATGCAGGGTTTGAATTGAATTCATGGGACTTTATTCAATAATAGATTTCTGCTCACGGATTCAAAGGCAAAGGATAGTCAATAAAGGCCACAAATAGTCTTCCCGTATTCCTAACAGATTTCTACACCAGGTGGTAGAACGCTATGGTGGGCTGGCTGCACTGATGCCCACCTGCGCCTGGAATAGAACCTGGCACAAGAAACACAGGCTCACAATTTATAAGAGCGGAACTGGCATAGACTTCAGAGAGACTGTACAATGAGCCAGTGGGCATAAGATTTGGGGAGACTAAAGAATTCTTTCCTTGAAAAGGAAGTGGTAAGCCATTCTGGGTATTTTTAGAGGCTATTAAATAACTATAATAATATACATAAAAATCAAAGTAAAAGGCTACCAAAGATGTTCACTTTGGTTAATTTTAGATTGTGTGAAATTCACCTTTATTTTTAAAATCTTTTTTAAAAAAGGGCTTTTCAAAAAAAAAAAACTATCAGACAAAACACAAATTTCCGAAGTAACCACTGATCCATGAGTGCACAGGAAACAAACTGACTTATATTTGTCATTAGCATTACAAGGCTTGCTACTGCAAATTATAATGGCTTGTAGTTTAATCCAAAGGATTCGCTAACAGTTATTTCTCTCATCTTTATTATACATTTCTATAAATTAAAGGTATCCAACAAATTGTCTTTAAATTCTAGCCACAAACCCTGCTTTATTAAGTAGTTCTTAAGCAATAATGGTAATTATAGTTAACTGTGTGAATTATTTAACAATAGTTCAGAATCAATACTTGTTAAATTATTCAAGATTTCACCTGTATGCTGTTAAGGCCCACTGCTTATCTAATTCAGAGTAACTGAATTAAACATAGTATAAAACATTGTACATCCTTAGGGTCCAATGCTACTGCCGAGAAGGAGTTACAACATGGAGATCAGTGAAAACTGCTTCAAGATAATGAGACACTAGTGCAAAGGTCCTGTGGTAGGAAGGCTTGGTATGTACAAGGAAGAGAAAAGAGCCAAATACAGTGGGCCAGGGGACAGGAGTGATGGTTAAAAAATTTAAAAATGTCAGAGAGACAAATGGCCCTGCCTGATCATGTAGGACCTGGTAGGGCAGCGTAAGGGGTTTAGATTTTATTATAAGTGTAATGGGAGCCTTTGGGTTGTTTCAAGCAGAGAACTGACATGACTTGGTTTATGTCATGTTATATATTTGCTTACATAACTTATGTTATGTATTTGCTTCAAATACTAGAAGCAAAAACAACACTTAGATGGCTACTCCATTTGTCTGCATAAAATGGCATGGCTTTGATGGATTAACCATGAAAATGAAGAGAGACAGATGATTAAGAATATACTTTGGAGG
Organism: Pan paniscus; assembly: GCF_029289425.2. Classification (NCBI taxonomy): domain Eukaryota; kingdom Metazoa; phylum Chordata; class Mammalia; order Primates; family Hominidae; genus Pan; species Pan paniscus. The sequence continues at coordinate 164,605,867 of NC_073254.2, read as the reverse complement.
CAGAGACCAATGTGCTAGCTGAGGTACACCAAATAGGAATACATAGGGTAGGTGAAAAAATGAGCAATCAAGCGTGACTTAGAATGTTCTGGTTTGAGCTAAAGGATTCAGAAACTAACTGAATGAAAAAGTCCTAAAGGGTATCATATGAGCACAGAGAAACTCCTAGTCCAGGTGTCTAAAGGGAAAGGCAGTGAGATAGGCTTCCCAGGAGAAGTAATGCCTGAGATGGCAACTGAAGTTAGACAAGTGGACTCCTAAAGAAAACAGTCTAAACAGACAGAGGAAATCATATTTATGAAGGCTCAGAATTAAAAGATCATGTCCAATCATTTATGAAACTGAACTAATAGTGATTATGGCCAAGTAATATAGGAAATGACTTCTAGGAAGCTGCGCCATTGAGAAGTGTGTCATTTTATAATATTATAATATATAATACAGACTCTCCACTGAAACTACAGATCTACTGCTTTGTGGACATTCTTTCAATGTAAGTATTTCTGAACAGTTACAAACAAACTGTTTTAAATAAACTAAAATGTCTGTAATTGATTCATAACAATGTTTCATGAAATTTAGCATCTTTTCTGTATCTCAACTTTTCTGTCAAATATTTTATACCCTATAAATGAATATCGGGAAAGAGGGGGGTTTGTTATTTAGACTAATGCTCTAATTTGTGCCTTTGAAATGTTCAGGGTTTCTTAAAGATTCATATATTGAAAGCTACACGTTATCTTTGTTTAAGGTCAGGAATTGCTTCTAAACTTCTTTAATTATCATGTAAATAACTTTCCTAAGAGGAGAACAACTTAGAAAAAGCCTATATTTCTAACCCTACATAGACTCCATAGCCCAAAGTACAAGAAAGAATTTATTCATCCACATATTTAACACCACTGTGCAAAAGCACATTTGACCTCCTCATTTACAAGTTAATTCATAGGGATCATTCTAACTGAGGTGCTGCTGGTAATGGAAGCACCACAGGCCAAAGGAAGCTCGCGATGTTCAGGGAATATCTAGCTCCTTTTGTTTATTCATTCCCTTGTTCATTCATTCATTTACTTTGCTTGAAGAATGTGATGCAACTGACATGTAATCCATCACATATCTGAGAAAACCTTACAATTATTTTCGAATTTGTACTTAATTAGGAAGATGAGCTGAGACTAAAGGGATGTATTTAACCTAGTGGTTAGGTTCAAAAACTCACTGGAAACCTTCCCAGGAATCTGTCATTGGGGGAAGGTCCTGGGACTCTTGTATTTTTTCCTATGATTTGGTAGCCACTCTTTTCACTCTTGTTTCTTCTTCATTTGCTCTTTCTAGAATCAGCTGGATCTTTTCTCCATGCTTTACTGTTTCTGTTTTAAGATAATATTTGAATTTATATTCTTGTTTACCACCATGAATCTCATTCAACACCTCCCCACAGCACCTTTTAGAAGCAGGAGAGAGCATTACATACCAGCATTATACCTATTCTTTCAGGCTACACCTGCAACCATTGGTAAAATTAATGACAGGCAAACCAAGCTGCTGAGACTTCTAGTGTTGAGTCGTTACTAAAAATTCAGAAAAGGAAAAAAAAGGCTCTGACTCATAATGAGAGAATCATTCTTTCCCACAGTCACAGGTGAGAGGAGGAAAGAAGAAATCAATGACAATCTGATGAGTACTTTTAGTATGGGAAAAGTCAGATAAAATAAAATAGTGTTTTGAAAATATATATGTTTGCATACATGCATTAGAACACATTTTAATGCGTGTATATATATTTAATTTTACAAAATACAAGAGAATCATATCACTATTTTTTATAAGTTCCTTCCTCAGTTTTCTTTGGGGAGGGGTTTCTTATTAGCTTTATTGAAGTATAATTAATTTAAAATAAAATTTTAAGTACACAATCTGATGAGTCGTGGCAAATGTATACAGTAGTGGGACCACCACCACAATCAGCATATAGGTCATTTTTAACACTCTAGAAAGTCCTTTCATGTCCCTTTGTAGTCAATTCTCAAGCCCTTGTCAACAATTGAACTGCTTTCCATAACCATAATTTTGCCTTTCTAAAATGTGATATGAATGAAATCATACAACATGCATTTAGTGTTTGTTTTTGTTTTTGTTTTGTAATTGAAAAACCATAGTGGTACACATTTATGGGATACAATGTGATACATGGATACAACACGGCATGATCAATCAAACTAATTAACCGATTCATCTCCTTGCTTACCTGTCATTTCTTGATAAGACATCTCAAATTTATTCTCTTAGAAATTTTGAAATATATAACACATTATTGTTGATTTGGTTGGTAGCCACTCTTTTCACTCATGTGTCTCCTTGGTTTGCCATAAATCCTCTTATCTATCTGAAACTTTGTAGCCTTTGATCAACAATTTCCCCTTCCTTCTCTCCCTCCCCCACCCACCAAGCTTCTGATAACCATAGTTCTACTGTCTACTTCTATTAATTCAAATGTATTAGATTCCATAGATAAGTGATATCAGACAGTATTTATCATTCTTTACAAAGGACTTTAATCTCTTTACATAATGACTTCCAGGCTCATTCATGCTATCACAAATGACAGGATTTACACCATTTGTAAAGGATGAATAGTATACCATTACCGAGATATACCACATTTTCTTTATCCATTCATCTGTTAATGGATGTTTTGTTGTTGTTTCCCTATCTTGGCTATTGTGAATAATGCTACAATGAACGTGAGAGTGCAAATATCCCTTTAACACTGATTGCAGTTTCTTTGGATATAAAGACCCAGAAGTGGGATTACTTGGTTGTATGTATTTCTATTTTTACCTTTTTAAGAACCTTCATACCATTTTACATAATGGCTATACTAATTTACATTCCCACTCACAATATATGAGTTCTTTTCCTTTTCTCTGTATCTTCTCCAACACCAGTTATCTTTCATGTTTTTGACAATAGCCATTCTAACTGGGGTGAGGTAATATCTCATTGTGGTTTTGCTTTGCATTTCCCAAATAATTAGTGATGCTAAGCATTTTTTCATGTACCTGATGATCATTTCTGTATCTACTTTTGGGAAATGTCTGTTTAGGTACTTTGTCAATTTTTAAATCAGTTTATTTGTTTTCTTGCTGAGTTGAGTGCTTATATATATTGGCTGTTAACCCCTTATCAGATGTACGGTTTGCAAATATTCTCTCCCCTTCTGTAGGTTATCTCTCCACTTTGATTGCTGCCTTTGCTGTGCAGAAGCTTTTCAGTTTGATTCAATCCCATTTGCCTATTTTTGCTGGTGAACAGCCATACTAAAAAAATCATTGCCTTAATCAATGTCAGGAAACTTTTTCCCCATGTTTTCTTCTAGGAATTTTACAGTTTCAGGTCTTATATTTAAGTCTTTAATCCATTTGAAGTTGATTTTTGCCTATGGTGTAAGATAGGGGTCTACTTTCATTCTTTTACATGTGGATATCCAGTTTTCCCAACACAATGCATTGAAGAAACTGTCCTTTACCCATTGTGTGTTCCTGGCACCTTTGTCAAAAATCAGTTGACTATAAATGTGTGGGTTTATTTGTGGGTTTTCTATCTTGTTCCATGGATCAACGTGGAATTGCATGCCAATTTTATGATAGTACTATGCTGTTCTGATTACAGTCTCTTTATAACATGTTTTATAACCAAGGAATGTTAGGCTTCCAGCTTTGTTTTTTGTTTGCTTGCTCTAGATTTGTTTTAGCTATTTAGAATCATTTGTGGATTCATACAAATTTGAGGATTATTTTCTATTTCTGTAAAAAATGACACTGGAATTTTAACAAAGATTGTGTTAAATATGTAAATTACATTGGGTAGTATGGAAATTTTCACAATATGAAGTCTTCTAATCCATTAACACAGAATATCTTTCCATTTATTTGTGTTTTCTTTAATTTTTCTTCACCAGCGTTTTATAGTTGTCAGTACACAGTCATTTACCTCTTTATTTAAATTTATACCTAAGTATTTTGTTGTTGTTGCTGCTACTGTAAATGGGATTGTTTACTTAATTTTCTATTTGGATAATTTGTCATAGGTATATGAAAACACTGCTGATTTTTATATGTTGATGTTGTATCCTGCAACTTTATTAATCAGTCCTAGAAGTTTTTTAGTGGAATCATTAGGGTTTTCTATACAGAAGATCATGACATCTGCAAATGGAGACAATTTCATTTCTTCCATTCCTGTAAGATTGCCTTTAATTTCTTTCCCTTCCCTAATCGCTCTGGCTAGGACTTCCAGTACTATGCTGAACAGAAGTTGTGATAGTGGGCATCCCTGTTTTGCCCCTGATCTTAGAGGAAAAACTTTCAACTTTTTACCACTGGGAATGATGTTAGCTAAATGTTTGTCTATATATCCTTTACTGTGTTGAGGTACATTCCCTCTACAGCTAATATGTTGAGAGTTTTTATTATGAAAGGGTGTTGAATTTGGTCAAATGCTTCTAATGCTTTTCCTGCATTTATTGCGATGAACATATGGTTTTTGTAATTCATTTTGTTACTGTGATGTATCACATTTATTGATTTGCATATGTTGGGCCATCCTTCCATCCTGGGGATAAATCCCAATGATCATGGCGAATGACTCTTTTTATGTGCTCCTGAATTTGGTTTGCTAATAGTTTGTTGAGGGTTTTTTCACCTGTATTCATTATGGAGATTGCCCTATTGTTTTCTTGTTTGTTTTGTTTTGGTTTGGTTTGGTTTTTTTGAAACAAAGTCTCGCTCTTGTCCCCCAGGCTGGAGTGCAACGGTGCAATCTCGGCTCACTGCAACCTATGCCTCCAAGGTTCAAGAGATTCTCCTGCTTCAGCCTCTCAAGTAGCTAGGATTACAGGCAAGTGCCACCACGTCCAGCTAATTTTTGTATTTTTAGTAGAGACGGGGTTTCACCATGTTGGCCAGGCTGGTCTCAAACTCCTGACCTTAGGTGATTCGCCCACCTTGGCCTCCCAAAGTGCTGGGATTACAGGCGTAAGCCACCATGCCTGGCCTTGTCTAGCTTTTGTATTGCTAGCTTTGTAAAATTAGTTTGGAAGTATTCTGTCTACTTTGATTTTCTAGAAAAGCTTAGAATTGGTATTAGTTCTTCATTAATATTTGGTAGATTTCAGTAGAGGAGTCATCCAATTCTGGGCTTTTCTTTGGTGGGAGAATTTTTATTACTGATTCAATCTCCTTACTTATTATTGGTCTGTTCAGGTTTTCTCCTTCTTCATGATTAATCTTGATAGGTTGTGTGTGTCTAGAAATTTATTCATTTCTTCTATGTTATTCAATTAGTTGCTGTATAATTGTTCAGTTCTTATGATCCTTTGTATTTTGGGAGTATCAATTGTAATATCTCCTTTTTCATTTCTGATATTTACTTCTTTGGGTCTTTTTTTTTTTTTTTCTTGGTTAGTCTAGCTAATGGTCTGTTGATTTTGTTTTGTTTTTTTTTTTTCAAAAAAGAATCTCTTAGTTTTGTTGAAATTTTTCTTTTATTTTTCTAGTCTGTATTCCATTTATTTTGGCTCTGATCTTTGTTCTTTCCTTCCTTCTGGTCACTTTCAGATTAGCTTGTTCTTCTTTTTATTGTTCCTTGAGGTGTAACATTAGATTGTTTATTCATGATATTTCTTCTTTCTTGATATAGGCATTTATTGCTATAAACTTCCCCCTTTCTGCTAATTTTGCTGCATCCCATAAGTTTTGGTATGCTGTGTTTCCATTTTTCTTTGTCCGAAGGCATTTTAAAATTTCATTCTAATTTTTTCTGTGACCCAGTGGCTGTTTAGGAGCATACTGTTTAATTTCCACATATTTGTTTATTTTCCAAGATTTCTCCTGTTATTGATTTCTGGTTTTATCCCACTGTGATCTGAAAGAACACTTGATATGATTTCAATACTCTTACATTTGCTAAGGTTTGTTTGTGGCCTAACATCTGATCTATTCTGGAGATTATTTTATGTTCACTTAAGAAGAACGTGTATTCTGTTGCTGTGGAATGGAATGTGCTGTTAGGTCTATTTGGTCTATACTGCAATTCAAGTCCAAAGTTTCTATACTGATTTTCTGTATGGATAATCTGTCCACTGTTCAAAGTGGGATGCTGTGGTCCCTTGCTATCTTAGCACTGCAGCCTACGTATCCCTTCAGATCATTTTATAATTGCTTTATATATTTAGGTGCTCTCTAATGTTGCATTCATATGCATTTACAATTATGTCTGTGAATACCTTTTTATCATTATGTGATAGCCTCCTTTGTATCTTTTATGGTTTTTGACTTTAAATCTATTTTGTCTGATATAAGTATAGCTCCCCTGGCTCTCTTTGGGTTTCCATGTGTGTGAAATATCTTTTTTCACCCCTTCACTTTCTATGTACATGCTTACTAGGAAAGCAAGTCTCTAGTAGGCAACATGTGATTAGATCTTACTTTTTCTTTAATCCATTTGGCTACTCTATATCTTTTTATAATAGAGAGTTTAATCTATTCTTTATTTCCCCATCCATTGAGCCAGTCTTGGTTATTTTATTGAAGAATTTAATCCATTTACATTCAAGGCAGTTACTGATAGGTAAGAATTGCTACTGCCGTTTTGGAATTTGATTTCTAATTTAGATCCTTTGTTTCCTTTTTCCTCTGTACTGTCTTCCTTTGTGGTTTTTCTGGTTTTCTGTGGTTGTATGTTTCGAATCCTTTCTTTTTATACTTTGTGCAACTACTATAGGTTTTTGCTTTGTAGTATCAAAGTTGCAGATACCAAGATGAAATTACTCTTCTCAAATCCAAACAAATTGGAGCTGGCAAAGCACATAGAGAGGTCATGTGTGGATGTCTGAGATAAAACCTATCTCAAGTAACTTTCTAAAATAGCCACACAAGAACTTTTTCATGTCCTTCACATATCTCCCTCCCACAAAGGGACCCAAAATGGCAGGGAAATGGAATATCCTCCTCCAATTCATTTTCCCCCTGTAGAAACCATGGGTCTAGGGAAATTCTCTGTGTGTGCCACTGTCCCAGCTTGGGGGAGGGGTGGTACAGTCAAAGAAAACTGTTCCGCTTATTGTTCAGCCACAGCTTTTCTCAGTTCTGTGGTCAAGTGGATGTCTCAAGTTCTGGGATATTCACAATGGTATTCTTGCCTGATGATAGTTGTTAGCTGAATTTCTGGGAGAGAGGGGAACAGAGAATGAGGCCAGATAACTTCTATTCCACCACCTTGCTGATGAGATTTATTTTAGAAAATTGGCTCACATGATTGCAAAGCCTTGACAAATCCAAAATCTGCAGAATAAGTCAGCAGACTGGAGACCCAGGGAAGAGCTGCTCTTCAAGTCCAAAGGCCATCTGCTAGTAGGATTCCCTTTTCTTCTGAGGAGGTCAGTCCTTTTCTATTAAGGCCTTCAACTGATTGGATGAGACCCACCCACATTATGGAGGATAATCCGCTTTACTAGAAGTTGACTGATTTAAATGTTAATCTCATCTCTAAAAAATAACTGCATAAAACATCTAGTTTGAACAAAAATCCGGATACCATGGCCTAACCAAGTTAACACACAAAATTAACAATCACATTAGTGTGGAGAGATAAAAATGAAATCTGGGGAACACAAGATTTGTGTTAGAAGGCAGTAGAGTGATTGACCATCCTGCTTTATCTGGGACTGAGGGGTTCCTCAGAGCAAGAGGATTTCAATGCTAATGCTGAGACAGTCCCAAATAAAACAAAACAAGGTCACTCTAAAGCAAGGTTATTTCATCAGTCCTTGTTCTTGTTTCAATCTCTTCCAGTTTATCTCTGACCTTCTAAGTTATACAGATTCATGGGCACAACAGTCTTTGGACAAGAAACTACCAAAATAATGAAAAAATGTATTGTAGTTTATACAGAAGTTTTTGGTGAATTTTGATCATGATCATGAGCGTCCATCTCTAAGTGTACTGATAAAGTCTAGTGTACAAGCCCACCAGGATAATGTCATCAAAGTTTCAAAGTGCCCAAAAAATCAGACAACTAGGCTTTACCCAGTGAAACCTATGGTCCTTTTTGCAAATTTTCTCAAACAAGATTATCAGTGAAATGTTGGTATAGCAGAAAGAGCATTTCCTAAACTTATTTCCACGGTAAAAGTTTAGAAGAAAGAAGAAGAAAAGAAGATGTTTAGAAAATATTGAGATGAGAAGATGTTTAGAGAATATTGAGATGAACAAAGTTAAATAGCAGAACTTTCTATAGCCTTAAAAATATAATGTGCATCGTGCAGCTCCAAAGGAAAGCATAATTTGCAGAATTTTCCAAACTGGGCCACAGAAATCACTTTCACAGTACACACTATCTCCCAGAATAGGGTTCAACAGAGATCCAGTTTGTTAAAGACAGGATTAACAAGACATACATAGAAAATATTTCAGCTCATCAAAATATTTGCAGAAACATAATTTCTGGCTCAACACTGATTCTCATAAGCAATTTTGCAGACTCCATATTTGTTTATGTATCTTAGTAAATGATTCAAATGTTGATTCACTAGTGAGTTTTACCTTTAAAGAGAAAATTACTTTTCTTCTTTCACTTTAACATATTTACAAACCAGCAAATAAATGGGTAAAGGATGTACAATGAGGCCAAGGACATCATGTGGTGGAGCCACAGCCCCTCACTTCTCTCCTCCTTACAGGCGCTCACCTGAAGCATCCTGGGTAACAGATCTCTCTCTGAGTGAGGAATTGCAGGTCACCTGTAAAATTATTCTAATTGACTTACACTTCACTACATTTTTAAAGTTAATATGGGCACTTAAACCTCAAATGGAAATTCCAGGATAAAAACTCAAGAAAGCTAAGACAATGAGATTTTAGGAAAATGTGTGCTGCAGGTTATGGAGAATTTCTAACTCAGTATCTAAATCATGTAAGATCAAACTTATAGAATCCAACTCGAGAGTGTTGGATACTATATTTCTAAGAGTTTGCATCAATGCTACTTTGACCCACTGGAAATACTGCTTTAAGACCCAGATCAATTTGAGAGAAGGTCTGAGAAACATTTTTAATATAATACAAGGCATTCATGCAAACTTGAAAACAGATACTTACTGGAATGAGAAAATGCAAAACTAATGAAAATATTGAAAATGTCAGTACATTGTGTAGCACTTAAACTGAGCATTAGCTAATTTTAATGATTGCTTTTTCCTGTGCTACTGCCAATATTGTCAGCAACAGATGTTGTTACTGAAAATGCTAATTATTATAGGTCATAGACACCCTCTAGCTCGCTCTCTTTCTTGCTCTCTCTTTTGGTTTGTACTGGTAATTACATCTGTGCATGGATAAGCTGCATATGATTTGAAGTTGTGTTTTGTGTAGGATGATGTCATCACATCAACATAACAAAGAGATCAGTTGTTTAACTTCCCAATGTCAAACATTGTTTTACAAATAGTACTGAATAAAACTAAGTTCATTTATGATCACCGATCACTGCATTGTCACATTTCAGGTCGCCAAGGTACAATTAGAATATATTTCCATTTGGTTATAACAAGCAAATAACCTCAAATTAAAATGTTAAGACATGAAAAAAATCACAAAACATATACTATATTAAATTTCCAAGAAAGAGTTTTTGCAGTATGGACACAAATGCCACTAAGACAGGTACAAAACTTGAAAATTATTTTTAGTAACTCAAAAATGCAAACATTTACAAAGAAAGATAAGGAGAATTTAAAATAAGAGTAAAAAGCTATCATAAAATCCTCAAAATAATTTCTTCTGCTTAATTTCTAAATATCCTAGATATCAGGAAACTTAGCCTGCATTTATACTATGAAAATCTGAAATGAAGATTTCTTACTTTATACTTCAGTATTAAGTTCAGTTGTTAGATACAAAACATGAAATACCAAAAAAAAATGGCACCCACACTGAAGTTAACAAATTCTGAGATTAGCTGCAAGAAACAGGACTGTAGCGTTTTAAAGTCGAGGTGACAAAATAAACAGAATATTGATTCACTTCTAAGTAATTTTATACAAATAATTGACAGGTTATCTCTTGTCAAAACTGAATGGTAATGGAAAAGTTATTCGGTCACAATGAAATAAGAGTGGGAACAGACCTGGAATTGGAGTTTCATAATGAAACAGCAAAGGAAGTTCTATTATCAATGCCCTGCCTAGCAAACTGGTGGTTCTATTCTATCCTAATTCATCTCATCAAGTACTCCTGAATACCTATTATACACCAATGCTGGATATCAGGGCTGTGATTCTGTGTATAGCAAACCTTTGGCAGATGTGCTATAAAATTTTGATGCATGAAAAATTTAATTTTGTTACAAATTTTGTACCGTGCTGTTTTGGATATATAACTGTCACGGAAAATAGGATTAACTGAGAAGGTCCTATGACCTGGTACAAAGGTGATACCATTAGCCTAAGATCCAAGGGGTAATGACCAAGACATTCCAAAGAGAGATCTGTGTTCATTAGTAATTGGAATAACTTTTTCAAGGCAATAGAGTTTTACTCAATAGCAACAGAGAGCTGCAGGGAAGCCAACGATATATCGTGAGAAGTGGATTCTTCCATAAGTATGAGACTAGGCTCAGACAAAATATTTGCAAACTTTAGTGATTTTTTTTTGTCTTTTATTTTTCATTTATTTATTTATTTATTTATTTATTTATTTAGAGACCGAGTTTCACTCTTGTCACCCAGGCTGGAGTGCAACGGTGCAATCTCGGCTCACTGCAACCTCTGCCTCCCGCGTTCAAGTGATTCTACTGCCTCAGCCTCCCCAGTAGCTGGGATTACAGGTGCCTGCCACCATGCCCGGCTAATTTTTGTATTTTTTAGTAGAGATCGGGTTTCACCATGTTGGCCAGGCTGGTCTCGAACTCCTGACCTCAGGTGATCCACCTTCCTCAGCCTCCCAAAGTGCTGGGATTACAGGCATGAGTCACCACGCCTGGCCTTTTTATGCTATCAAACTTTAATATTCAAAATTGAAAAAAAATTACAAAGTATTCCACATATTGTACTGGGGAGACACATGACAGAAAAAGACAACTTCTTCATGATAGAAAGGACACACCATTAGTTGAATAATAATAATTCATTTATACAAAGCTCCTGAGTTTAAAAAAATTATATTAGTCTAAAGTCAGTTTCATAATCTTGCAGATCAGCCTAGAATTTTATGAAGTATAGTAACAACATGCAATTTTTAATTCTTTAAAGCCTTAAAATCAGCTAATTGATTTCTTCAGGCAACATCATTCATAATTGAGCGGAAGTTGCCCCACTTCACACTCTTCTTTTTCTCTCATAATCCTATATGGCTTTTCAGAAGGCCACAGGGAGTATAACTACAGCATATATGGCATACCTTATACATGTGTAGGCAATGTGCTGGGTAAGACCTGGCCATGCATGGTTTACCTTACGAGCTCAGAGATATGAATTACTGTTTCTACTGCCTAGATGTGAAAAGGGCTCATAGACCTTGAAAGTAACATAATCAAAGGTAAAACAGTATCTAATTTTAAAGCCCAGTGGATCTGGAATTACAAGGCAGCAGAAAAATAGAGACAGGAGGCAGAGGTAGAATTCATATTCTGGAAAGCATCATATTTCAAACACACCCCTATAATTCAAACATTTTATTTGATGGAAATCATATGAGGCTCTGAGTATTGATATACCACTGCTGTGGTATATCTGGTCAAGAGTTGACTAGACCATTTCTGAATTAATTAAAATATAAAAGTAAATTCCCTCAAAAATACTAGTTATTTAAATAATGCTGGGGCCATTCTTGTAACTTCTGCTTTCTTTTTAGGAACTAATGGATATATCAATGACTAGGTATTTTTAATAAATCATTGGAATGTCTACCTTTTCCATGAAATATCGAAAGTTTTTACGATAAAGACTGAAAGTTTGTTCTCAAATACTTAGGGAAAAATATACCTCATTACTTCGATGACAGAACTGCTTCCTAGTAATTGGCATTTCTTAACATCAAAGAGATGTTAACCACGTGTTGAAACATCAAACACACGTATACCACCTCAAAGGAAATAAACAATTTGTCATGGACAAAGGGTCAATAAATATAACAAAAAATTCTTACAAGTAATCACTGATGCATAAAATGCTCAAATTAACAAAGATTTAAAAATTATAAAATTCAAGGCTAATCAGAGTATGGCGAGATTGAGTGTTCTCATATGCTATAGGAGTAGACATTGGGACAGCCTTTCTGGAAAGCCACCTTGCGACATATAACCTTTGATCCAGCACATACACAGAGAAACCTATCCTAACAAAACACAATCATTTGTTACAGTAAAAGATATGCATAAAGAATTCATTGCAACCTTATAAGATCAAAATCAGAAAGCTATTTGTCCAGAACACAAAATGCAACAGAATGTTTACCACTGCCCTAAAAATATGACATAAAATAGTTAAAGAAATACAAATATGCTTATAAAGTACTATTAGGGAGAATCAAACAAAAAAATTCATAAAAACAAAAGGAATTCTATAAAAGACAATTCTAAATTTGTGCAAAGATGCTTTACATGCATACAGGCGTATCTCAGAGACATTGCAGGTTTCGTTCCACATCACCACAACAAAGCAAATGAATCACACAATTTTTTTGGTTTCCCAGTGCATAAAAAAGCTATTTTACACTAAACTAGTCTATTAAGTTTGCAATAGCATTATGTCTAAGAAAAATAATACACAGCAGGTCCTAGAATAATGTTGTTTCATTCAATGTCATTTAATTCAACATTGTTTCATTATAATATTGATGAGAAAAAACAATGCTTCCAGTCAGGGCCCCTGTCCGTATGGAGTCTGCACTGAAAGTGTTCAGTGTTCAGTGAGTAGTGCTTGTTTGTGATAGTTTTGGAATTGCATGGTGGGAGGAGGCAATACTGAGAATTTTCACTTTGCAAACTTTTGTTCCTTTATTAATCTACTCCCACCACTATGACAGACATCACACATTGATTCACCTAAAACTGGGTAAATAAGTATCTCACTTGTATTTACTAATCTTTCTTAAATGTATGCATAGCTTACAATTCAATGTTTTAGAAGTATTTTGGTCTTTATTTAGAAGTTTGGTGATCTTTTGTGATGAGAAATATGCTGTAGGAGGCCGGGCACAGTGGCTCACGCCCGTAATTCCAGCACTTTGGGAAGCCAAGGCGGGCGGATCACATGAGGTCAGGAGTTTCAGACCAGCCTGGCCAACATGGTGAAACCCCATCTCTACTAAAAACACACACACAAAAAATCAGCCGGGCCTGGTGGTGCGTGCCTGAAGTCCCAGTTACTCAGCAGGCTGAGGCAGGAGAACTGCTTGAACCTGGGAGGTGGAGGTTGCAGTGAGCCAGGATTGTACCCCTGCACTCCAGCCTGGTTGACAACAGAGTGAAACTCAGTCTCAAAAGAAAAATAAAAAAAAATATGCTGTAGGAATTTAACTCTTCTTTATATCAATTAATTAATGATAAAACTGGTTTTGTTATATGACATTTTGCTTAAAGTCGTAGTTTCCAAGAACCTATCAACAATGTTAAGGAAGGACTTACTGTACATACCTTAATTTTAAAATATTTTATTGCAAAAAAAAAATGCTAACGATTATCTATCTGGGCCTTCAGCAAGTCATAACCTTTTTGTTGGTAGAGGGTCTTGCCCTGATTTGATGGTTGCTCAGTTAAGGGTTGACTGAAATTTTCTTAAAATAAGACAGCAATGATGTCTGCTCCATTCACTGATTCTTCCTGTCTGGCCCATTTATTGATTCTTCCTTTCATGAAAGATGTCTCGGTAGCATTTTGTCCACATTAGAACTTGTTTCACAACTGGCTTTGTTCTTCTCAAGCCTCTCAAAGCCACCACTTTACTAAGTTTGTGTAGTATTCTAAATCTGTCATTGTCATTTCCATAATGTTCATAGCATCTTCACCAGGAGTAGATTCCATCTCAAGAAACCACTTTTTTTGCTCATCCATTAGAGGCAACTTTCCAACAATTCAAATTTTACCACGAGATTGCAGCAATTCATTCCCATCCTCAGGCTCCACTTCTAATTCTACTTCTCTTGCCATTTCCACCACAGCTGTAGTTATTTCCTTCACTGAACTCTTAAACCCCGCAAAATGATCCATGAGGGTAGGAATCAACTTCTTCCAAACTCCTGTAAATGTCACTATTTTGACCTCCTGCCATTAATCAAGAATGCTCTTAATAGCATCTAGAGCAGTGAATCATTTCCAGAAGCTTTTCAACTTACTTTGCCCAAATCCATCAAAGGAATTACTATCTTTAGCAGCTATAGCTTTATGAAACATATTTCTTAAATAATAAGACTTGAAAATCAAAATATCATCTCGATCCATGGGCTGAAGAATGGATACTGAATTAGTAGGCATGAAAATAGCATTACTCTCCATCAGAGCTCTTGGTTGACCAGTACATCGTCAATAGCAGTAATATTTTGAAAAGAATCTTTTTTTCTGAGCAGTAGGTCTCAACATTGAGCTTAAAATATTCATTAAGTCATGCTGCAAACAGGTGTGCTGTCATCCAGGCTTTGTTGTTCCATTTCTTGAGCACAGATAGAATAGATTTCACATAATTCTTAAGGGCCCTAGGATTTTCGGAATGGTAGGTGAGCAATGGTTTCAATTTAAAGTCACCAGCTGCATTAACCACTAACAAGATAGTCTTGTCATTTGAAGCTTCGAAGTTAAGCACTGACTTCTCTCTAGCTATGAAAGTGCCAGATGACATCTAATTGAAAGCTGCTGTTTCATCTACATTGAAAATCTGTTGTTTAGTGTAGCCACCTTCATCTATTATCTTAGCTCCATCTTCTGGATAACTTGCTGCAGCTTCAACATCAGCATTTGCTGCTTATTATTTGTACTTTTGTGTTATGAAGATGGTTTCTGTTCTTAAACTTCATGAACCAACCTCTTCTAGATTCAAACTTTTCTTCTGTAGCTTCCTTAACTCTCTCAGCCTTCATAGAACTGAAGAGAGTTAGGGCATTGCTCTGGATTAGGCTTCGGCTTAAGGAAATGTTGTGACTGGTTTGATCTTCTATCCAGACCACTAAAATGTTCTCACTATCAGCAGTAAGGCTATTTTGCTTTCTTATTATTTGTGTTTTCACTGGAGTAGCACTTTAAATGTCTTTCAAGAACTTTTCCTTTGCATTCACAACTTGGCCAACTGTTGGATGCAAGAGGCCTGCCTGACCTATCCTGACTTTGGACAGTCCTTCCTTGCTAAGCTTAATCATTTCTAGCTTTTTATTTAAAGTGAGCATTGTGCAATTCTTCTTTTCACTTAAACACTTGGAGGCCAATGTAAGGATATTAACTGGTCTAATTTCAATATTGTTATGTCTCAGGGAATAGGGAGGCCCAAGGAAAGTGTGAGATGGGAATGGTGTGTTGATGGAACAGTCGGACCACACACAACATTTATCGATTAAGTTCAGCATCTTATATGGGTGTGGTTTGAGGTGCCCAAAACAATTACAATAGTAACATCAAAGATCACTGATCACTGGGTAAAATAACATATAATAATAATGAAAAAGTTCGAAATATAGCAAGAATTACCAAACTGTGACACAGAGACACAAAGTACATGCTGTTGGAAAAACAACACTGATAGACTTGTTTCACAGAGGGTTGCCACAAACTTTCAATTTGTAAAAATGCTACAGCTGGAAAGCACAGTAAAGCTATGTGTGTTAAGATGGGGGTATGCCTGTGTACACACAGAAAAGAAGAATGAAATGAAAGTAAGACATTAATAATATTCCCTTCTGAATAGTATGGCTAACTGGTAAGTTTTATTTTCTTCTTCCTTCCTTTCTACTACATTTTACAAAATGTGCACTTTCTTTTTAATATATCCAAGAATAAAAGTGTAAATGCTATTTTAAAGCTAATGAAATCTATTTTCATTTGCCAAACAAAATTATAAGTGATTTGCTGTATATGCATATTCAAGCTGTCATTATACTTCTTTGACATTCAGAGGTTTTTCTAAAAAACATTTTTTATACCTTACAAAATCAACGTAGAGATTAAAAAAAAACAAGTTTCAGCATAGTTGACATATTCATTTCACTCCTCACAGTTAAAGGTGTGTCCAGAATAATAACCTCCCGCCTCCAACCCAGTGTTTCCCTCACTGCTTCGTTAATTACCTTAATTATTTGTTTAACCTCTCAAAGATTTTCTCAATATAAAATAATATCATGAGAACTACTTAATTGAGTACTCTTCCTCACTTTCTTCCAGCCCTAACCAACCACCCCATTTCCCCAAATACACCTGTACTAAATCAGGTATATATCAGGAAATACATGGGCTGGTTAATTCCTGGTCTTCCATTTCTGTCCTTTATTAGTAAAGAAAACATTCTACTGCTTTACACAGTGCTTTGTGCCTTAAATGAGATTTCTCCTAGACCGCAATAAATATTTGCTAATTTTGATTTAATTTAAAGACGAGGGAGGTTAATCAAGAGCAATTAATCAAGAGCACAAACTAGATGTCATAAATAAATAAATACATTTTAAAATTCTCCAACAACCTTTGAGGTATTTCTAGTCTAGCAATATTCATTCTGATTTGGAAACCAAAAGTAAAATTCTATGGCCCCCAACCAACTGAATGGATCCCTCCTCTGGGCCAAGGGCATTCTAAAGTAAACCTGAAACACTAGTTCAGGCCGTGATGGGAATGGGTGGTTGGACATGCCTCATTATAACTTCCTCTCTTTGGAATTCAGGCACAGCTGACTAGCATTAACATTAATACAGCGACCTTATGATTGACAAAACAGATCTCTCTAGTAACAAGATATCAACATGACAGATAGCAGGCCCTGAAAGAAATGTAAGTATTTTACCCCAAAATATATTTCTTTGACATATTTTGAAATGTCCCTGCAAAGCTGTCTCTTCTGGGGAAAATCTACATTCCATAGAGAATCCCCTTCCCTTTCCAGGTCTTTTTCCCTATCCAGGAGAGAATTAATTAAGAGTCTGGTACATTTTTATGTCTGATAAGAAACATTTACAATCTATTCTCTCTGAAGCCTGCTAACTAGAGGCTTCATCTGCAATAATAAGAACCTTGGTCTCTGCAACCCCTTATCTTAACCCAGACACTCCCTTCTATTGATTCCAGGTCTTTAGACGAACTCTTTCAACCAACTGCCAATCAGAAAATCTTTGAATCCTCCTACGACATGGAAGCCACTTCAAGTTGTCCCGCCTTTTTGGACCAAACCAATGTACATCTTACATGTATTGATGGATGTCTATTTTCTCCCTAAAATGTATAAACCCATGCTACACCCTGATCACCTTGGGCACATGTTATCAGGATCTCCTGGGGCTGTGTCATGGGCCATGGTCACTCATATTTGGCTTGGAATAAATCTCTTCAAATTTTACAGAGTTTGACTCTTTTCGTTGACAGATTCATCCTTGGAAGCCAGAATGATATATGTTGTTCCATATAATTTTCAGTAAATAAGGAACAACCCTATGTTTCAAACATTGTAATTCCTATCATTCTTTCACCAGATAAGCAGGGGAAAATTCAGGTTATCTGGCAGTGTAAAAATTCTAGATATAAAGAAGTTTAAAATGTAATGATTTAAAAACAACAGTATGTGTGCTAAAAGAATCACACCATATGTGATTAAGTCAAATTATAAAGCACCAGCTTTAAGTAATGACTCAGAGAAATGAGAAAAGCAAAACAAAAAGGTATAGTTATGAATGGGCTTTACATTGACTTATTATGAGTAAATCATTCCTTTGACAAAGTTTATGCTTGTTTCATAGATAAAGACAAGGATAGTTCTAGAGCTTAAGAATAGAAACTTGATAACTTTCTACTAACCTTGATGAATAAGAAAGACAAAAAGATATTATGTCAACACCAAAAGAAGGGCCCCCATGCCTGTCTCAACAAAAGTTATCAGTTGCAAGCCTTGTTAAATAAGGTTACACACCAACTTTCCTATTATATCGAATTTTAGAGAATGACAGCTTTCATAAAGGACAATTTTGTTGCTCATCTCTACAGGAATTAGTAAAATATAATAAATGAGGGTATCAACTCTACATATTTCATGCTTTGAAAAGTTGCAAACTTTTATAGTAGGCATGCCTAGCTTTTGCAAAAGGAAAAAATGAATTTTTAAATGTGTTTCAGTTAAATGTAAATGAGCTAAATGAATGAAAGCTGCAGACTCAATAAATGTTTATTGCCAGGTAAGTTAAGGCACTTTTTTTTTTGAGACAGTCTCACTCTGTTGCCCAGGCTGGAGTGCAGTGGTGCAATCTCGGTTCACTGCAACCTTTGCCTCCCGGGTTCAAGCAATTCTCCTGCCTCAGCCTCCCCAGTAGCTGGGACTACAGGCGTGTGCCACCACATCCGGCTAATTTTTTGCACTTTCAGTAGAGACAAGGTTTCACCATGTTAGCCAGGATAGTCTCAATCTCCTGACCTCGTGATCCGTCCACTTTGGCCTCCCAAAGTGCTGGGATTACAGGCGTGAGCCACTGTGCCTAGCCAAGGCACTTTTAAGCCATTTTGCACTTGTCACCATCTGAAGTTGAAACATGAAGAATCCAAAAACAAAAGCATTTCAAGTTCTTTTATGATGCTCAACAGTAAAGTATGCAAGGGTTCAAGTAATCTGACAAGCTTTTATTAGAATAGGGTTGTTGTTACTTATAAGACATTTTATCATAAAAATATTCAAGCATACAGAATAATTGAAAAAAGAGTAAAATAAATGCCCATATACTGACAACCAGACTCAACAGCTGTTAAGACGTTACCATATGTGTTTTATCTAAAGAGATACATTTCATTAATTAATTTTTGGAACCACCTTCAAGTAAATCATTTACTCCAACTATTGGATTCATTTGATGTCAATAGTCCAAATTAGAAACATATAAAATACACTTTGGTAGTACAGTCCCATGAAACCCAAAAATGGAATATATCCATATCATTGCAGTTTGGTCATTGCCACTACTAATTAATCCTATACGATTAACTCTTTTAAGCTTCTGTCTCCTGATCTTGAAAAAATTAGGAAGCTAAACTTGAGAATATCCAAAGTCACCATAGGTTATTAAATGTTATCATTTCAATACCCACAGGAAAACTCTACTCTCACTGCCCTGTTTGATCTGCATATGAAACTCAGAAAAACCATAAGACACCTGGACGACAGCTGGCCAGAAGCTGCCCCGTACCCTAACCCGCAAGGATGTGGACACATTTCTAGAAATCACTCCAGCTTTTAAAGTAAGGATGACATTTGGCATAAGTAAACTATTGAATTATTAAGTTGTCTAATGAGGTACTGATTCTCAACCACATGCAACTTCCTGAAATTTTGGTTTATATGACTTAATTTCTCCAATCTTTATCTAGCTTCCTATCAAGCTTACTGCTCAGCTTTTAGAAATAAGCATAATAGGTCATTAGGCTTCCATTAGAAGCAATTACTTCAAAATAGAGCAAATGTTCCCCTTTCTTTACCACCACACCGTATAAGGATCTTCCACAAAGACAGGCCATGTAATGAAGCAATCTAGGTTTTGTTTCAAGAATTAATGCAAAACAGCACTCAGTCATTATGGTCATTAATTCAGGTTATTCACTACCTATCAAAATCACACTCTCAAAAAACATATTATGCAAAAACCATTTGAGATTTACCAGAATGTTTAATTATTATTGAAATTCAAGAAAGATCTTCCTTCTTCAAGCCTTCCCAGCATCTAAGATTACTAATGTATAGATTTCTAAAATTATGGCTGCCCTAATTTTGGATTGAATAAAGACTTCAAAATACTTCATTTGACTAGATGCTGCAGACTCAGGGGCTATTAGTCCTGCTCTGAAGACATGGACCCTTTTATGTAGCCCCAGTTTGAATCTAAGTTGTTTGGAAATAGTATGATTTTACTGGCAGAGAATGTACCTCAATATGGAAGCTGGCTGTGTGCCCCAGGAAAGAAGAAAAATGAACTGACCCTGCATTGCAGAAAGACCTCAGGTGGTTAGTATTCAACATTCTTCCGCCTCAGTTGAGACACACAGAAGTTTGAGTTAGTCACTGTTTTCAAAACGCATTTCAGCAGTGCATGGTGAGAAACTCAAATGTAGGTAAATATTGTCATTGATTGTTATTTGTTGTTTTTATTTATAGGAAATTTAATATTTCAATTTCCATAATACTCTAGCTCTGCATAGCAAATTCATAAACATTAATACACTGGTCCTATAACAGCTTTCTAAAATATGTGGAATGTAAATTATTCCCACTGTCTAGAAGACAAAACTGAGGACTGATATGTCACTTGGGCATTACATAAGATCAAACAAGTAAGGAATCAAATCTAGATCTTGTGATTCCAAATTCAGCATTTTTCCCATTATACTTTACTTGTACTGTATTCTAAATAATTTCTATTAAAAGTACATTACTGTGCATATTTTATAGATATGATTTACATAGCATTTAACATAAGCTGCCCTAGATAGTACTAAGAAAACTCAAAACTATCAAATTCTCTAAGATAAAGTAGTAAATTTATCACAATGAATTAGAATTATATTTCCATGACTTTTACCTAATCCCATGGTTTCAAAATCTTACTGTCAATCTAATATTAAAAAGAGAAAGTCTTCAGGGTTGCCTAGGGCTGGGGCAGTGCGGTGGGAAGAAATAGGAAATGACTGCTCCTGAGTATGAGGGATTTCTTTTTAAGAAGAGACAAAAGTGTTCTAAAATTAGATTATAGTGATGGTTGCACAACCCTGTGAACATGCCAAAAGCACTGAATTGTACATTTTAAAAGTGACTTTTACAAGAATTATATATCAATAAGACTATTTTGAAAAGAAAAAAACTAAAGTCAAAGTATATAGAACTTCTGCTTTACTGTATTGATTTTTAAATCTAAGGAAAAATTGAAATTTGGGTTATTTATTCAATATTTACAAATACTGTTTTGTCCACAGAACTAGAAAACACGGTATAGTCCCAAATTCAAGAGTTTACAATTCAGAAGGTCAAAAAGAAATAAATAGCTAATTATAGTACCAGGCAAAGTTAAATACAAGTTCCACAAAAATAAATGCACATAAGATGTAGTGAAAGATACTACCATAATCTCCTGGGAGCTTAAATATGGAGTACCAGTGGGTTGTGTGACCTTGGGCAGCAAAAAAATATATATTAAAGCACTTTAAGAGCAAAGCTCTACATAGATATTAAGGCACTGCTTCCCTATTTATAAAATAAGGAAATTGGTCAAGTCATTTCTACAATTTCCGTAAACTCTAATGTTCTACAAATCTGTAATTTAATTATAGACAGACTGACTTCTACTGTGAATTATTTTTCATTTTTGTTTGAAATATTGTGTAATTCCCTCATCAACTAAGTCATAACATAAAAGTATAACATTTTTGTCACTCCCATACCAAACTGACTTACATCCAGAAGAAGGCTGTTTCCTTTAAAAGAGGCATTCTGAAGAATTATGTCCTTATTTTAAAGATACAAATATTATGCAATTTCTTTTTTAGAATTCCTTTTTGGAAATGCTGTCTGTGTTTGAGTATCTCCAATATTCACAAATATTTTTCCTTTGAAAATGAACTAAATTTTGGAAACAGTCAAAAAGATCTGGCATACATAGCTGGCAATCAAAAGGGCAACTTTTTTATTAATATAAAAATGTAAATGAATGAACTTTGTAGACATTTATGATGGACAAGTACCCAATGTTCTCTGAATACAATCAGCATACTTTTGTGCTCCATGTCTGAGGCAGGAGAATAGGGTCTGGAGACAGGCAGCCTAATGCCAAGTCATGGCTGAGTTCTTGGAATTGGGCCAAAAGGAAAACCCCATCTCTTCATGCCCAAGTGAGAAGAGGCCAGAGACTCCCCTCTTTACAAAATCCCTCTACCCTAGCCTACAAATGGGAAATGCCTCTGATTGGTTGAAGGCCAAAGCTTCACTTCAGCCTCTGATTGGTCACAAGCCAAGGCTTAACTTCAGCCTCTGATTGGTCACAGGCCAATCCTTCTTTCACATAGGGTGTTGTAACCAATTGGAGGCCTCTAAGGGTACCTAGGGGTGTCACCACATTTTTTTAGTTTAATAAAATCCCTAAAGCAAATTGCAATCAGGGCTTTTGGGCCACCTGCTGAAGCCCATTCCCACTCTGTGGAGTGTACTTTTCTTTCAAAAAAATCTGTGCTTTCATTGCTTCATTCTTTTGTTGCTTTGTTTGTGCATTTTGTTCAATTATTTGTTCATTGCACCAAGAACGTGGACAGCTCCCAGTCAAGACTTTGCATCTGGTAACATGTTTACTCATTCAGTCTATTCGCAGAGTTTTCTGCTCTACTAAAATTCTATCTACTCCTCAAGATCCATATTAGTACTAACACTTCTCTGACATTTTAAATTCAGATTTTACTGCCCCTTCTTCTGTGTTCAAACAACTTCTAGTTTTATTATACTGTATTTGTTGCATCCCATTTTAGAAACTACAGTGACTGGGTTCTCAGTATCTGAAATTCAGACAGTTCTGGGATAGAATATTTGATCCCACACAGGTAAATCATTCAACTTGACTAGGTTTCAGTTTATATTCTATAACAGGGTTATGATTTTCATCTAAAACTTCATAAAATATTTTTAATTGGTATTGCCTATTGTCTGTGAGGGTACAAGAAATCAGGCATTCAAGCTGGTAGTGGTTATGTAAACAGGTGCTACCTTGCAAGATGGAAATCCGGCAATAAATATCAAAATTTTCATTGGCTGGGCACAGTGGCTCACACCTGTAATCCCAGCACTTTAGGATGCTGAGGCAGGGGGATCATGAGGTCAAGAGATCGAGACTATCATGGCCAACATGGTGAAACTCCGTCTCTACTAAAAATACAAAAATTAGCTGGAAGTGGTGGTGCACGCCTGTAGTCCCAGCTACTTGGGAGACTGAGGCAGGAGAATCACTTGAACCTGGGAGGTGCAAGTAGCAGTGAGCTGAGATTACTCCACTGCACTCCAGCCTGGTGACAGCAAGACTCTGTCTAAAAAATGAAAAAAAAAAATTTAAAAATTTAAAAAGCTTTTCATTGTTCTGGTCCTTTTGGTCCAGTTATGCTATTCTAATAACGTACCCTGGACATAATCAGGATGCACTTAATGATGTATAAGGATCATAGAATTATTTATCATGAGAACATTGGTAACAACCTAGTTACCTAACCATAGTGGGTTCCCTGAATAAATTATGGTGCAGTCACTCAATAGAATTTTATTTACATTGTTTTAAAAAAGTCACAATATAAGACATAAAAAAAGCATTCATGACCTACAAAGCATTCACGATGTGTAAAGTGTAAAAGGAAGGCTATAAAATCCTAGAACAAAGCTACAGAGCAAATTGCATTTCCCGTACTTCTATATTACAACCACCCTAGCCTGCGGGATGCCAGGGTAGGTGCAGCTACACTCTAGACTTTTAAAATTCTGAACCCAGAGTAAATATACAATCAGATAATGTTTTCAACTAAAAAAGTTCCCCCTTTTCTCTACCTCTTTAACTCTTGCAACATTTACCCTGAAGAAAAAGGAAAATTCTTCATTTTATAAAATTTTTGAGCCAAGAATCAAGAACTTTTTTTTTCCGGCTATAATTAATACTAGATTTATACCAAGAATACTACATTTGGATTTTGGGGGGTGAGTTTAGACTCAAAACTGATGGCACCAAAAAGCATAATTCTTAAAATGTATACTTTCCAGAAGTACATTTAAAATTCTCAGTATTTCTTTCCATCCTCTACTAAGCAACCATGTTTGTTTTTCCTCCTGTATCACTCACAGTAAAGACGACTTCTTTCCTTTGCTTTGTTTAGTTTCTGGCAATGGAATAGGATTCTTTTTAATATGAGGTTTTATGTCAATCAGCATTATATCAGTTTCTTTGTGGGTTAACTAGATTTTTAGGGGCCATCTCAGAGCCTAATCTATAATCCAGAAAAGGCTTCATAAATTGAGGAGCATCCTACAGGATCTTCTATCACAAGCCCCACTGGTTAAGGGAAGTTTTTTCTTGCATTTCCTCAAGCTGAGACTCAGAGAAAATAACAACCCCAGGGAAAATTTCAAAGATTTATTTTCTCCTTCACTGTTGAAAGCAGGAGTTTATGGCATCTTCGCAGTGGGGTGACCAGGGTGCATCTGAACCCCAGTGAGTCAAAGTCTGCAGGGGCATGAATCCTTTGGAAAAATTCTCTGGGCGACTGTAATGTGAACATCCTTGTTAAGATGTAAGGGTTACTTCAGAGATAAAGATAATGAAGATTATGATGCCATCACCACAACCAAGAGACATGAGACTGTGCTAGGCATGTCAGGTGGATCATCTCATTTGATCCACACTCAATCAAGGTGGGAGAATAATCTTACCAATAGTGGTAACGGTAACAACAGTAGCCAACCCACATAGCAGTTATGTGCCAGCCTTTGTTTTTACCATTTTATCAATATTAACTTATTTAACTCCTACAACAACCTTATGTGTGTGTGTGTGTGTGCGTGTGTGTGTGTGTGTGTGTGTGTGTGTGTGTGTGTGTGTGTGTGTGTAGATTGAGAGAGAGAGAGAGAGAGACTAATTCCAACCCTATCTTCTGAAAAGGGAACTGAAACACAGAGATGTGGAAGGATTTGCCAAGGTTACATAACTGGTAAGTGGCAAAGCCAGAACTGTTTGAATTTAGTCTCACGCTAGACTCGTGTGAACGACTAAAATTCCTCAGAACAACATATTTGTACTTCCTTGTTTCCCATGGAAAATGCAACACTGCATTTTACATTTATGCTGCTTAGCACGTATCTTTGGTGCATGACAGCCATTCAATACATGTTCTTTGAATTAAATTTTTAAAAAATATACATATTTCTTATTTTAAACAACTCAGTCTGTTAAGTTAGTTGACTCCTTTCAGTTTCTTTCTTAGGGAGCTATT
Organism: Pan paniscus; assembly: GCF_029289425.2. NCBI lineage: Eukaryota > Metazoa > Chordata > Mammalia > Primates > Hominidae > Pan > Pan paniscus. Next base: position 164,580,646 of record NC_073254.2, on the reverse strand, counting down.
ATGTCCTTTTAAATATAATGATAAAAAACTACATGTGGGTATGGAGAACTGGGTTCAATGAACACATAATTTAACGTTTGTACTGTTAAGAATCAAACCAAATTAAGTTATAAATCAAAAACCAGAACCAACTATTTTAATATGGATGGAAATGACCCAATCCATCTTTCTTATGAAAGTGCAAAATGAACTCATTTTTAAAAATCTTTATTTCCTTAACATTATATAGCCAATACTTGAACATCGAACATCGAAATAGTTTTGAAAAGAATATATTTCCTTACTTTTAAACTTCTAGGAAAACAAGTACATAGCCACCTGCTCAAAACCGTCAGCAACTTTGGAAGGCCGAGGCAGGCAGATTGCTTGAGCTCAGGAGTTTGAGACCAGCTGGCGCAACATAGTGAGGTCCTGTCTCCACAAAAAAATACAAAAAAATTAGCCCGGTGTGGTGGCATGCACAGTAGCTGTGATCCCAGCTACTTGAGAGGCTGAGGCGGGAGGATAGCTTGAGCCCAGGAGGTCAAGGCTGCAGTGAGCCATGATAGCACCACTGTACTCCAGCCTGTGTGACAGAGACCCTGTCTCAAAAAAAGAAAAAAACAAAGCTGTCAGCAATAAAACATCCATTATAGACTATCTCTGTTTCCTTATGTCCAAAATGAAATGGTTGAATCAGATGATTTCCAACATCTCCTCATTCTCCAGAATTCCATGTTTTAAAGGAACATGGAATGTTCTCATGCTCCAGCTCATGTTTTAAAGGAGACTGCAGGTGAAATTTCTTTAGACAAGGAAATGCATATGGAAATAATTCAGAACAAAACAATATCTATTACTTAGTTAATGTAATCTCTCTTTCTATATCTTCTATACTGAATGACCCATTTTATCCCAATATAATTCCAAAAATTCTCTATCTAAAATTACAGGTAGAGAGACACTGGCTATTGAAGCAGAAAATCTATGTTGAACACAAGCTGCACCGCATACTAGCTGAGCAACTAACTACTGGCATGTTCCTTCACTTGCTGACTTGCAAAACAAATTTCTTTCCTATCTATCTCTTAAGGACACAAGATAATATAATATTGTTAATATTATATTTATTAATGATGTAATATTTGAGAAAACACATTGTAAACTCTAAAATACTAAAAATGTAAGGAAACTGTACTAGCAGTATCAAGATATTTTCCCATCATAACAGCTAACAGTTATTCTATTGTTGTAGTCAGCCATTTTTCTCTCAATTCTGTTAAAATAAAAACAAAATAGTTGTCTATTGTGCAAACAGTTCAACATCTTCTTCCATTTGATGTTTTTCCAAAATTCTTGCTTAACTATATGAAGCCATACTTTCACATAAGCCTATTATTTATTAAGCATTAAAAGGCACTGTCTGCTTTTATAAGTGAGCTTTGTTATAAATTAATCTTTTTAGAGTTCCACAGAACTGAACAAACTAGAAGATGAAAAATGAAAAGCAACCCTCTGATGCACTTCACATCCTTTCCAATTTCAATTATTTGGACTCATTTACCTCGCCCAGAAATGAATAAGCTTTGTGAAACTGAGAAAGCTACCAAGGCATAACATTTTCTACATTCTTTTATCTCTATGGTAGGAACTCTACTAATTACTTATTTTAGAGAACTAAAAATAAACTACCAAATATACTAAGAGAAGTTGGTAGTGATCACAGTTAAGAGTAAGAGGAAGGAGCTATGTCTGCACATTTAAAATCTAGCAGTACCTACAGCTAGGAAATTTCCACTTGAAATTTAATAAACTTTGCCTCTAGGAAAACACAAATCATCAACCCTTTAAGTTACAATTATCAAATAATACTCTACAAATAAAGGAGACCTTTTATCCGTATCCTTAATACTACTTCAACTCCATCTCAGAAGGACCTTCTATTTGTTCCGGATTTGTACTAGTATTACACTTCTAGACATGCACCAATGATAATGATATCTTGGCTATAAAAGAATTTTAAAATGCTATCTTATAGAATGTATTAGTTATTCTTTAAGTGAGTGACAAAGCATTGCATCAGATCTAATTATACTGTATTGACTTTATCCAAGTCATTGATAGCATGAGTTTTCTGATTAAGAAAATGTTAGTTAATTGGATAACTTTTTAAAAACATAATTTTGACAACACATATCAACTTGGGGAACTACAGCAAAACAGAGGTCCAAGAGCTTTCTAAAATGGCACTTGTGCTCTTGGAAGCCACAGGAATCATGTCTGATAGTGGCAGGCAGGGGTGCAGGTGTTTTCTCCTTGATCCCATCTCACTTTTGTCTGTAATCTTGACCTGACTAGGAAGTGCAGAAACAAAGGCAGAGTAGAGAAAGTAGTCTGTGTGGGTATCCATACAGCTCCCAGGAAACACATCTACAGCATCCATAGAGAGGGTTAGATGGAGGCAAACCCATCTACATATGCCATTTTTCTCCATTAAACGTCAACCTTCACACCGTTTCTACACTAATCTAACCAAGACTTTCTCATGAAGCCAAGAAGAGACAACTCATATGATCAAGTGGGAATCCTAACTTGCAGACTAGAGGGTCATGACTCTGAGCTCCATGGTTCAAACAATCTATGTATGAGTTGGTTACTGAGAGAAACTGAGGGAATCTAAGAGTTGACCTTAAAATACACACATCTCAACGATCAGATCATGATAAAGTAAATCTCCATTGCCCTGGATCACTTCAGGATTTAATTGTCCAAGGAGAGCAGGGTTCTCCTGTGAAACAAAGGTGGGGAAATGTTTGAGAGTAAAAAATACAAAATTCAACCTGTCGAAAATACACCATTCCATTCAGTGTCTTCTAAAAAACCACATACTCAACCTTAACTACCTCTAAATACAGGGAACTGTACATGTAGATGAAAAATAATATGTGACCTTACTTCATCAGTGAACATAAAAACCTGCTGAGAGATTAATGTGCCTTCATGTTCATTATCTATTACTCATTAGCACTACAAGCAACTACATAGTTCTGTGTTGTCCACGTCCACACATGAAAACACACACACACAGCCACAAAGCAAGCCTTTTGTAGACATCACTGGTCAATCGTGACTTGCTAGGTGGAATCTTCTAGTCTCTTCTATTTTTCACAGAATATTCAGAAGTAGTTGCTTTAATACCACAGAAGACACAGTTTTCCGGGGAAGACTTTGAGATCAGCACCACACTGAAAGCTCAAGCCCCCCAGAAGGCCAGGCTAAGAATAGCCATAGTTTCACTCTGTATGTAAATGACTAGTCACCAAAACCGTGTTGTGTACACCACATAGAGAAAAAGAATCAACTGGGGTACAAAAAGGCAACAGTAGAAAGTAAGAACAAAATTATACACTACTAATATTTAATACATGATTTCACCATGGCATATATGTATAATTTTTAAATGAATACACATCTATATACAGCTAGATGTTTAAAAGATTTTTGCTGAAGAAATATGATCAGAATAGTTTGGGGGGTGACTAAAACCACTTAAACTAAAATGATTTACATATACATTCAAGCAAATAGAAGTTATATCACTTAAATCAACATTTTCTAAAATGCCTGAGTCATGAAGGAGTCAATTTACAGCACTAAATATTTTTAAATTTTTCTCATTTTTCTATAATGTTCATATCCCAATCTACTTTACAGGAAACTGCTTTTTACCATGCCCTCAATTGCTAAATATTTTACAGAAATTGGCACTAAGAAAAAAATAAGGAGGACTTATAAAAATCTCTTCTGATTTAACATTAACACAAATAACCCAGTTCTAATCTAAAGATTTAATGATATAAAACACCCCAAAGTAATCACGTAACAATAAAAACAAATTAAATTCAATATTATTTTTCAAATCATTTACATCAGCTTTTTTTCTGCTGTGCTCTACTAAAAGAAAAATTATTTTATAGGCATGAAAATTTTAAAGAAACTAAGCAAACAAAACCATATCTGAGAAAATTAGCATCCAGTGTAGGGTGATTTTAGGTCATCAGGGCAATTTCAATGCTGCTAATTATATCTCCAAGTAAGCAGCACTTATGTTTTTGCTTCCTGCTCAAATTTTATTGGATGTATAACCGAGAAGAAATATTTTTAAAGGCAAAAAATACACGTGAATGTGTAAATAGATTGTGGGAGGGGAGTATATTTTAACTCTGAGAGCTGTGACATGCCTTTTTTCATTCCTCCCTTCTCTTTGAAACATACAAGAAAACCCACAAAATGAGAATATTCTACACAAATATCTACTCGTGTAACACACACACTATCTTCTGACAAACAAGAGAAGTATGAAAATAAGCAGAAAAGACGAGCTGCCACAGAGGGAAAAGTCTAACAAAAGACTAAACAAATAATACATAAAAAGAATGATCCTCAAGAGGAATTTAAAAGAAGATAAAAATATTCAGACACTGAATTTCAAAATGCCAATATGAATTTTAAATAGTCAAATTTCCCTCAGATTATGCCACATTTTATTCTCATTCATTTTGGTCTCTACATGTATTTACAATAGACTGTTTCTATATTTTTATGGAGATACACAAACTTAAAGCATTTTTTTCTAAGAAACTAAATTTAGAGAATGTGGGAGGAATAAGGAGAAAGTCAAGACAGCATTTACAATTTAATGGGAAGGGAATTTACAGTGTCTTAAAGCAAATAAATGTCAAACCCATTTAAACTTTTAGGTATGACACATGGACTATTGATAATTAAAATACAATTAAGTATTTTTGGTTGGTACAGCTACCTCTATCAATATTTGAGATGGCAACTGTTAATATTTAAGTCTACAACTAAATTTTCATTTCATTACATTAATATAGCTCAATAACTTAGATCAGTTTTCAAAATATAACCACACAAATAAAATTTATCTGTTACTAGTTTATTTATTTCATAGTAATTGTGCCGCTTCCTAATCTGGATTTCCAGTTCTTTAGGCAAAATCTCCTATGTCACTGCCTTATACTGACACCTGCTGGAATGTACTGGAATTGTACATTTCTCATTGCGTTAATCAGGCAGTTGTTAATTTTGCATATGGGAAAGAATACGTGGAAGATATTATTTCAACAGCAAATAATGTAAATTTTAATTTTCTAAATGAAATAAGTAACATTTATTCTAAACATTTAAATTTTCATGGTACCTTTAGGAAATTATAAATCAAGAAGTCTTCCCAAAAAGCACTTCTGATGGTAATTTATCCAATGACTTCAGTGACTTAACTTGTGCCTATTTGCGGTAGAATTAGCAAACTAATTAGCAACTTTCTCCAATACTTGACTTCTGCTGTTTCATATTTTGCACTAACTTAATACCTTCGACTTTAGAAAAATATTTGGTTTTGTGAAAGTACACACACAAACGGATCAGGAAAATGACCCTGCTCTTAAAAAAAAGAATGCTTTATACATTCATACTGGTAGTTAAAAAAATTAAATAGCATGAATTAGTGAATGAGCTTTTCTTATCTATTATCAAAATTGCCTTTTCATGAAAAACATAAATGTTTTACCAGAATAAACTTATCCATTGAAGTAGAGCAAAACACAACACACTGAAATAACTAGGTTTACAAATTTTGTAACTGAATTAATTAAGTTCCATTAAGTTTTAATTAACTTCTTATGCAAATAAAACTCTTGTAAGTATTTCTGAAAAGAATACCCCACTACCTGAATCTGTCTCCCAAAACTTCCGGAAAAAAAAAAAATTTCCAGACAGCAATATATCTAATTGGCCAAATTGTAAGAAATTAACAATGTGATATAATAAAGTTAATGGAATACTGCTTCCCACCTCAATCTGCTGCCATATAAGCATCATCTAGATGCCTGGACATGCCATATTGTATATCATCAGAAAAATAATATTTTCTTAGAGGCAGTTGTTTTGATCACAAATCAGTTTGGGCAGCTAACAGAGCAACAAGATACATTCTTGAGAACGGTACTAAAAATGTGATAGGAAGGAGGAATATAGTACTGCGGTAGTGTAAAAATTGCTATTATAACTCTCTCCTTTTATATCAAAACACTCTAATTTTGACAAAAGTAATGACATAGTATCAACATAGTTTGAACAAAACAAAACTATGATCAAACATATAACAGCTGACTTAAAAAAATACAGCAGCTGATTGAATGGTTTATGTTCAGGATGACGTAGTGTTAGAAATTTGCAACTGTCAAACAAGTTGCCTCCTGTAAGTCTACTTAATTCATCCATCCAAGTGCAATTAAATTCTTCAAGTGTAACTATAATACATGGAGATTTAAGAATATAGGGGATGTTTTATGATGAAATTCAGTCTGATCATTTTTTTAAATGTCTTTTAATTGTTTTAATTGAAAAAGCAATTAGCTATAAAACGATGGAACATTTTTTAAAAATCTACTGAAAGATTATTTGGCACTCTTCTTTTAATTTTACTAAAATTTACATAAGATTAATGTGCCATTCACTATTAAGATACTGCAAAGTACCAGAGAGGTAACAGGTCTTAATGAATGTAGTAGTTTTGCATCATATTTTCTCCAAACATTTCACTAGCCCATCTCAGAAGACAAGATTGTGTCAATTGCAAAATAAACTATGTGCTAAAACTAAAACCTGTTTTAGATTTTTAAACAAAATGTAATTATGCAATTCACTTTAACAGCTTTCACAATCAGTTACTAAGAAAGGGAATCTTTCCTTGATAAGAACCTGAAAGATTAGTTTTTAGAGCCTGAGAAACAGTAGAACTGTCAGACACCCGAGATCCTTATTTTCAATCACTCAGTTACCTTACAGAGCTTCTGATACCGAGGAGAAGAAACTGCCATCCTTTGTAAGCGATGCAACAAAACCACAACTTTCTGCAGAGACGTTCTCACCACAGCCATCATTTTAAGTTTACCACACTTCTGGAGACACCTCAGAATTTGCATTATAAATGAAGAGCAACGATCATTTCCTCCCGGTCACTGGACAATGATTTGTCAGTTCTCTGAGCATGCTCGTTTCCAGGAAAGCATTTGAAAGATACAGGGGGTTAGGTTCTAGGAAAAAGGAGGCTGGTATTCCTTCAACTTCTCAATTTAAAAAACACAGACAAACGCCACAGAGAAAGCCCCCCAGCAGATGCTCACAGGCAGCACTTGCTCAGCCCGGCATGGCCAGAAATGAAGGAAGTTGTCGAGCAGCCAAGCGCTGCCGGCTGCGGGAGAGGAGTGCGCTCAGTAGCCAAAGAGGATATTAAGTGAAACATTGAAGCTGCAGATAGAAAGTGGACATCCCCTGGGAACAGGGATTCAACATATCACTGCCACCACCATGGTGCATGCCCTGTAGCTGGTTTCTATTAAGAGACAGCAGAGTATTCACCGTCTCTAAAGAGGGATATGTTCACTACCCAATAAATGCAGCTCTAGCTGTGCTCTGTGAATTAGTGAACAGGAGACCCTGTTATAAATCTTGAGAAGAGCAGAAGGGTACACCTGACTCTGATGACAACAGCCCATACATTAAGTGCTAAAAAATCACCCCCAGACAGGTCTCAGCCCAAGATCACCTAAAACAAAACAAAACAACAAAAATAAAGCAAAACAAAAAATATTTGCAGCGGTTATATGACTAAGACACCCTAAAAGCAGAGCGATCCAGTGGATTCTCATCTGCCTGCCTAGAAGGAAAGCCATTAGAAATGGAATAGGTTAGGATTTGTCTAATTAAACAGCTAAGTTAATAAAAAATTAAAAGTCTGTAATTGACTACTGAACATTCCAAATTGCCACATTTCCCCTTAGACAGCATCTTCATGATCTCATTGTATTTGCCATAAAGCTGTTTTAAGTTTATGAATAGGAAATATGAGGCCATAATTATATCATATAAAAATCCAGTACAGAATTTTGGGGTTCTATGTGTATATATATACACACACTTGAGACATATTCTCTACTGCAGCCTGAATATCATTGCAAATATCAACTGGGGTAAAGTACTATCAGGAGATGTGCAAAATAACCCTGGATGATTAAATGACTGGGTCAAAGAGCACAGCCAGAAATAGAACCCAGATGTTGCTCATTATCAGTGTCCTGCTCAAACTGGTAACCGGGCTAATGCTGCAATTTCACCTCTGTCTAATGTTGTCATGATTCTTTAAAAGAAATGCAGTATTTTCAAGTATTTGTTTTTCCTCCTTTACTTCATTTGCCTTTCTTAGTCCTTCATGTTAGAACGATTTAAAGTCCTATATTGTGTCTTACAGAACGGTGTTTATCAAGCAGTGCTTTGCCGACTTTATTGGGTCTTACAGAACTGTGTTCATCAGGCAGTGTTCTGTGGACTTCTGCCTGTATCTTTTTTCCCCTGCAGGTCCATACTGAGAATCTACACTGCCTCCCTCTGGTGAGGCTAACAATGTCACCATATCTGTGTAAAGCCAAAAGTGGAGAACATATTCAAAGGATAGAGTATAAAATGTTAAGGTATTTGGCAAATAGATAGAAATAGATTAGTGATTGTTCAGAGGAGAGGGAATTGGCGGGGAAGAATGGGAAATTGCTAGTAAAGGGAAGGAGTTTCTTTCTGAGGTAATGAAAATGTTCTAACTTGATTGTGGTGATGGCCGTACAATCGTGAATAGACTAGAAACAAATGAATTGTCAAATTTAAATGAATGAACTGTACATTATGTGAATTATATGCCAAGAAAGTTGTTATTAAATAAGTATGAAGCTATAATTCCTGTCCTAGAACCAGCAGATGAAGTCCCCATGAGATAGGCATTCACCCCTCAAACACAGTGCTAAGCATGGAGCTGGGCACAGGAGAAAATCTAAAACAATCTATAATCAAAGTCTGCATCTATGGAACAAGAGGATGAAAATGAGGCTAAAAGCAAACATAGGAGATAAAAGTGTAATAATCCTAAAACGTAAATTATTAGAGAGCAAAACCAGCCACCCATGACAACACCACTCCAGAAAGGCAGCAGAACTCAGGATTTTACCCAGCAAAGAATCAGAGCATTTCAATTAATTGGTAATGCCAAATGTAAAGCTAAAATTTTTAAATATAATTAAGAGAATAACAATCTTTTAGAATATGAACATGCACATTAAGAATAAATGCACTTGAACTAATAAACTAGTTGGAAGTCAATAATGGGCTTTCATACAAAAGCAAAAAATAAAGTTTCTGCATCTTTGGCCAAATACTCTTATCTGAATATAGATTCACAGTAACAACTGCATACCAGGCAACTCCTCCCGGATGTTACTCCAATGCTTCATTTCAACAAAGTCAAAACGGATGAAATTTGCCATCCCCACACATTTCCCACTAACTTGCAACCCTGCCCTGACATTTTCTTCTATGTTCCCAGTCTTAGGCTCTAATGCCACTTGGCAATCTGCCTTTCCCCTTCCTTAGTCTATGTATACTATTGAGTCATTAGATCTACTACCCCTGCCATTGTCTCCTTTCTGGTAATTATTACCTGTAGCCTGGATGGCTACATGAGTATCCTAACAGGCCTCTCTTCTGTCACTCTTGTCTAGTTCAAGTCCATTCCTCATACCATCAGCTAAATTCCTATAAAGCAAAAATCCCATTGCATCACTCTTGTTACTATCCTTTATGACTTCTCTTCATTGCCACTGGATTAAAATATAAATACTTGCATGGCATTTAAGACCCTCTATGAGCTGGACTGCTCAGTTCTCAAGGAGCTTGTCTCTCCTGCAGGGCTCCAGAGAATCGGCTTTTCTCTTGCCAAAAGGCCTCTGCTGGGGAATAAATCCTAACAGCCTTGCAGCAGGGCAATGAAACATAGATACATAAATCCAAATCATCATCCATCCTTAAAAGAATGGCATGTATCATAGCATACTCCCAAAAGTTAGTCATCTTCCATGTGCTTTAGAACTATCCTTATCAAAATTCACCCAAGATTCACCTTAAACTGAGCATAGAATAAACTGCTTTATCTTCATGAAATACTCCCATGGCCTTGGATCTGGTTGTCATAAGACGTGAAGCAAGTATAAACGGCGAATGTGTCAGCTAAGTAGTTCTACATACACATCCTGTGCATGCAGCAAAGATACACGGAGCTCCTTATTCCATCTTCCTTAGTGCACAAAGACTGTGCACCACCACCACCACCACCACCACTGCCACCACCATGCCACCAGAACTTTTCTGTTATGATTTGCCATGCTTTTGTACAGTCATTTTCTCCAACAAACATCTCTCCATTTCCAAACAAGTTTCTATTTTAAATGTCTGTTCACTCATACAAAAGGAGAATCATCAATATACAACACCATAAAAAAATTAAAATTCTCTTGCCTCAGAAAAACTCAGTAAAAGGTACTAAATCTCTAACAATCATCTATCTATAAGGTGCTGAAAATAAAACCATGGAACTTTTTTAAAAATAGAATGGAGAGAACACTTTAAAATTAAGAGCATTTAATAACAAAGCAAGGGAGTGAAAAATCATGCAAATTACCGTAATGTGAAACATTCTAAACATAAATGTACATATTTATCTTTAAACAAAGGAATTTTAGTAGACTCTTAGTAAATGTCCTCTTTATTACTTTCTACCAGCCAAAAGAGACTATTTTTAGCAACACTAAAGTAATAAGGTATTATATTTTATAAAGCATTATAATGTATTTAAATATTTTTATCAGCAACCTTTCTTGATGCTGTTTGCCATAAGTAATCCTGTGCTTAGATATTTTTATTTTGAAAGATTTTAAACATTTCTATTTACATTTGTCTTCCACTGTTTGAATATTCATTAAATATTGAGAAGAGTCTTAGCTATGGTAAGAATATATCCTAAGATAAAATATGTCAGAAGACATCATTAAACTCTAGAATAGGCCTGTGTTTTGCTGGTTCTCATTACCAGGGTTCATTTAAAGCCTCCTTTATTCATTGTGTATAAACTGTTACCTACTCAAGTGCACAGCCTAGATAGCTACTGAAATTAAAACCACTGCATAAGTTAACTAACTGTGAGCATTTATAGGTCAGGCTTTTTCTTGTTTAAATCATAAAAAAATAAATAATCTAGCATCTATCCACACTTAGAGTCCTCTATGACCTCCTAAAATACAGATGATGGCTAAATATTTTATCAATTAACATTTATAGTGACCTCATGAGGCTCAAAAGAGGGAGTCAAAGGAACAGATTTAATTTTGATACTTGCCTGGTCACACTCATTACCAAGTCACAAAATGTATTGCGCAATGAATAAGATAGAAGCAGCAATGTATTTAAACAGAAATTTTCAACAAATGAATCTTAAGAACTCAACAGTAAAACACCATGAGTTTTCATGCACAGGGACAATTTATAAATAAGCTCATTCCAAAAAGATCTGTTTTTCAAATTGTGTAACTTTTCAGTGAAAATAATTTCAAACTTAAAGAAAAATTGTAAGAATCAGAGTAGTTCAAAGAAAGACTCTGTATCCTTCATCCAGATCCACACATTTGTTGACATTTTACAAAATGGTCTTTTTCATGTTTTCAGAGAAAAGAGTTCCTAAGAACTGATTTAAAAAAGGTTTCAATGCTGAGTTTCATAACGGTGAGTCAAGGTCCAAGGACAGCAGTCAGTATTTACTTAGGATTTGCACACAGGGCACTACGTAGGCAACAATACAGATAATATAATCTCTGCCCTTGAAGAACCATGTGACCAACTGGGACAAGTGGAGACATGTATCAAAAGACAATGGAGGCCAGGCACGGTGGCTCAGGCCTGTAATCCCAGCACTTCGGGAGACCAAGGCAGGTGGATCACTTAAAGTCAAGAGTTTGAGACCAGCCTGGCCAACATGGTGAAACCCCATCTCTACTAAAAATACAAAAACTAGCCAGGCATGGTGGAGCACACCTGTAATCCCAGCTACTCAGGTGGCTGAGGGATGAGAATCACTTGAACCCAGGAGGCAGAGGTTGTAGCAAGCTGAGATTGCACCACTACACTCCAGCCTGGGCAACAAAACAACAACAACAACAAAAGACAATGGAACACGTGTTCACAGGTACATCAGAAATAATAGTTGTCAAACTGATGTGAGCATGGCATGGTATAAAGTAATCAGATGTAATACTATGGTTGACAAGGAGACTTCCCCATTGAAACAGGTTTTTGTTTTGTTTCTTTGGGAGTGGACAGAGTCTCGTTCTGCCACCTAGAATGAAGTGTAGCAGTGCGATCTTGGCTGACTGCAACCTCCACCTCCTCCTGGGTTCAAGTAATTCTCATGCTTCAGCCTCTCGGGCACCACCACGCCCGACTAATTTTTGTATTTTTAGTAGAGATGGGGTTTCATCATGTTGGCCAGGCTGGTCTCAAACTCCTGACCTCAGGTGACCTACGCACCTTGGCCTCCCAAAGTGCTGGGATTACAGGCGTGAGGCACCACACTCCGCATGAATCAGATTTTGAACTGGAAGGTTCAACAGTACTGAAGCAGAACTACTTGAGGGCAAAAAAAGATTCAGACGTATTTCATAAGATTCCTTATAATGTTTATAAATGAAAAGTTTTATATTAGCACATTTTGTGTAGAAGAAATATTTGAACCTCAGACTACATATACAATCACAGTTATCAAGCTAATGACATAGAAGTAATACCATCAAGCCTAATATTCTTAGTTATAAACTAAGCCATAGAGCTTTTGCAGCTTTTATATTAAGTATGTATAATAAATGGAGAAAGAAACAACTTCACATTAAGGGAAAATGCCCTTATAATTTAGGATTCAATAAAGCTAACCATAATAGGGCTTAAAATGACAAAAAGCAGAATAGCTGTGAGCCTCTAACTCTAAATAAACAATTATTACTTCCATAAAGCAAGGTGGGTTTTTTCCCCTCTAACATTAAGTAAAAATATCTAATAGAGCTTATTTCAAGAAACCTATTATTCACAGGAGAGCGCGGATTTCGTAAGAGAATAAAGTGACAACCTCACCTTTTAAGGGTAACACATTTGCATGCAGAGGGATCAAAAGCACACAGGGCAAACACAAGTACTGGTGTGGTTTCCCATGCACTTACCTGCATCTGCTGTTTGAGTTCCCTGGCCAAGATACTATCCTGAAGAGCATTCTCCCGATGAGAGGCATCCGCAAGCACATTCACTGTGGTCTCTGCTTCTTGGATCCACTTCAGGAAGTTTTCCAGATCTCTGCGAGAGGCCTGCACCGTCCTCCACTCAGCCTCCAAGGCGTTCTGTCTGTCAGCAATACTGAAAGTAACAATATGACCGCACGGCTCCATTACTTACAGTGTGACATTCCACATCACGCATCCCCTAAATAAAAAACTAACAGGCAGCCCCCAAAGGACCTTTTATTCAAGTCACCATAGGTAACTGGGAGATTTATCTGTATGTGTGTCTTGAATAATCCTTTGTGGAGGGATCATGTGAATTCTGAGAAGAGTGAAAGGGGGAGAGCCATAAAAATATTAAAATCACATCCATATCATTAAATAATTATAACTACATTTTACAGCTCATAATTGTAAGTTAAATTATTCCCCCATATGTTGTAGGTCAATACAAAAGGCAATTCTATTCATTCAGTCACTGAATCCTACCACTCCTTGAAGGATTAAATATTCATACAGTCAGCGACTATATGAATATTTGTTGATACTGCCTTTATGTAAGTCAATACAATTGCCTTTTGTGTTGACTTACATAAAGACAATATCAACAAATACTCCTACAGTCAGTGGCTAAATGAATTCTAGGAAGAAATAATATCTGAAGAAATATTTAAGACAAAATAAAAATAACTGAAGCAGCTGACTTTATATATTTTAAACAATTCATATATATACAAGTTGGTTTCTTATTTAGTAATATTTAGAATGCATTGGACAAATGAGCTTCTATAAACCCTTCATTAAATCTACATCAAAATTAGAACACAGAGCTATCTTGGAGTTATATGAGTTAAGAGATACACACACCTGTAAATTCAACATTTAAAACTTTATATTCTTCAGAGCTCTATAATAAGAAAACAACTCAATTTTAAAAATTAGTATCGATAATTTCACTCCTAGGTATTTAAATCCAAGAGAACTGGAAATATTTCCACAGAAAAACCTGTACACAAATGTTTGTAGCAGCATTATCTGTAATGGCCAACTAGTAGAATCAACCTAAATTGAGACAGAAATTAATAAACAAAATACACTATATTTATACATAGAATATTATTCACCCATAAAAAGGAATGAAGTACTGACACGTGTTACAATATGGATGAACCTTGAAAACACTATGTTAAGTGAAAGAAGTTAGACACAAAGGGCCAGATATGGTGAAATTCCATTTATACAAAATTTCCAAAATAGGTAAGTTCATATATAGACAGAAAGTAGATTAGGTGTTGCCTAGGATTGCACGGTGGAGGACAATGGAGGCTGACTACTAATGGTATGGGGTTTCTTTGGAGGATGATAAATTTTCTGAAATTAAGAGTAGTGATGGTTGCCCAACATGGTGAATATACTAAAAATCCTGATGAATTTTGTGATACAGCAGTCCCTCCTGATCTGTAGGGGATACATTTCAAGATCCCCAGTGAATGTCTGAAACCACAGATAGTGCCAAACCTTATATATACCATGTTTTTTCCCATGCATCGTACCTATTTTTACAATATAAATTAGGCACAGTAAGACATTGATGATAATAACTAATAATAAAATAGAACAATCATAACAATATACTGTGTAAAACTTCCGTCAATGTGATCTCTCTCTTTCTCAAGATTTCTTTTTGTATATACCACAGGTAACTGAAACCACAGCAAGCAAAACCACAGATAAGGGGGGACTACTGTATATAAACTGTATCACAGTAGAAATCAGCATATCTAATAGACTTTATTTACACGTATTTTTTCTCTCTGTCCATCCATTCATCCATCCATCCGTCCTTCTATCTGTATATATACATAGAGGGAGAAATGTCTGGAATATTAACTTAATATTCAAACAGTTATTTTTGGGTGCTGGGATTTAAGTTGGTTTACTTTCCTATTTGTACTTTTTGGCATTTTTTTTTATGTTATAATGATGCAGTATCTTTAACATATCATTTTAAAAAATGGGCAAAAGATTTAAACCTATACGTTACCATAGAAGATGTTTAGATGACAAATAAACAAATGAAAATATGCTCAGCACATTAATCATTAGAGAAATGTAAATTCAAACCACAATGAGACATTACTTCATGTTAAAACGGCTTTAAGAAAATGACTATACCAAGGGTTGGCAGGAATGTGGAGTAACTGCAACTCTCATACATTGCAGGTAAAAGTACAGCCATTTTGAAAAACAGCTGGCAGTTTTTTGTAGAGTTAACCATGCATTAGTGATACAACTCAGCAATCTTACCCCTAGGTATTTATCCAAGAGAAACAAAAACATATGTCTAGGTGGGGCACAGTGGCTCATGCCTGTAGTCTCAGCACTTTGGGAGGCCAAGGCAGGCAGATTACTTGAGGTCAGGAGTTCAGGACCAGCCTGGACAACATAGTGAAATTCCTTCTCCACTAAAAATACAAAAATTAGCTGGGCATGGTGGGGCATGCCTGTAATCCCAGCTACTCAGGAGGCTGAGGCAGTAAGAATTGCTTGAATTCAGGAGGCAGAGGTTGCAGTGAGCCAAGATTGTGCCACTGCACCCCAGTCTGGGTGACAGAGTGAAACTGTCTCAAAAACAAACAAACAACAACAAAAAAACCCACCATATGTCTACATAAAATCTGTATGCCAGTGTATACAGCAGCCTTATTGGTAATGGCCAAAAACTGAATACAACCCAAATACCAACTGGTATTACATACGGATAGACAAAGTTTGGTACAGGGATACAATGGAATACTATTCCACAATAAATATAAGCAAACTACTGATACATGCAACAACATGCATGGAATCTCACATGCATTCTGCTAAGTCAAAGAAACCAGACACTAAAGACTACATACTAACATTCTGTTTATATGACATTCTTGAATGTCATCAACCTCATCCTAGCACTTACTTCTTAACCTGCAGAATCAGTTCAAATTTCCTCGCCTGGAATTTAATTTCCTCCATAATTGATCCCAGTTTACTTCTCAAACTTTATCCCCTAGTTTTCTTCAATACTCTGTTTAGGTAATAGTGGTGTGCTCCTTTTTCTCTAGAATATTCTTAATATTGTGTCCACACGAAAATGTTATATCCACATAAAAACGTCCTGCTGACCCTCTCCATTTATCACAATCCTACCACAATCCTACCACTCCTTTAAGGGTTAAGGACTACCTCTTCCAGAATATTCCATCCCAGTTCAGTATCCTTGTTATGAGTTCGTAAAAGGTCAATAATCCTCTTCAAACAATGATTAATCACATGAATCCTGGAAAAAGGCCTTGAATGATGATCTTGTTTCATTCTTAAATTGTATTTTAACTACATTATATAGTTTTCGTATCTTTCCACCCATTCTATAAACTGCATTTCAGCAGAACTTTTTATACCTTCATATTCCTGAGTCCTATTTATACAAGTATTTACCAAATGACAATCTTTCCATAATATTCCTTTATTTTATTTTATTTTATTTTAGAGACGGAGTCTTGCTCTGTCACCAAGGCTGGAGTGCAGTGGTGTGATCTCAGCTCACTGTAACCTCTACCTCCCAAGTTCAAGTAATTCTCCTGCCTCAGCCTCCCAAGTAGCTGGGATTATTGGCGCCTGCCACTACACCTGGCTAATTTTTGTATTTTTTAAATAGAGACAGGATTTCACCATGTTGACTAGGCTGGTCTCAAACTCTTGACCTCAGGTGATCAGCCCGCCTCGGCCTCCCAAAGTGCTGGAACTACAGGGATGTGCCACCACACCCAGCAAATTTTTGTATTTTTTTTTTTAGTAGAGATAGGGTTTCACCATGTTGGCCAGGCTGGTCTTGAACTCCCAACTTCAAGTGATCTGCCTGCCTCAGCCTCCAAAAGTACTGGCATTACAGGCTGAGCCACTGTGCCCGGCCATGCTATGTCTTTAAAATTAGCTCCTACAGTTAAACAATTTACAAGAAAAAATCAAACTACCAAATCAAAAAGTAGGCGAAGGATATCAACAGACATTTCTCAAAAGAAGACATTTATGCGGCCAACAAACAGATGAAAAAAAGCTCAAAACCACAATGAGATACCATCTCACACCAGTTAGAATGGCAATTACTAAAAAGTCGGGATAAAACAGATGCTGGAGAGGATGTGGAGAAATAGGAATGCTTTTACACTGTTGGTGGGAGTGTAAATTAGTTCAACTATTGTGGAAGACAGTGTGGTGATTCCTCAAGGATCTAGAACCAGAAATACCATTTGACCCAGCAATCCCATTACTGGGTATATATGCAAAAGATTATAAATCATTCTACTATAAAGACACATGCACATGTATGTTTACTGTAGCACTATTTACAATAGCAAAGACTGGGAACCAACCCAAATGCCCATCAATGATAGACTGGATAAAGAAAATGTGGCACATATACAACATGGAATACTATGCAGCCATAAAAAAGAATGAGTTCATGTCCTTTGCAGGGACATGGATGAAGCTGGAAACCATCATTCTCAGCAAACTAACACAGGAACATAAAACCAAACACTGCATGTTCTCACTTATAAGTGGGAGTTGAACAATGAGAACACATGGACACAGGGAGGGAAACATCACACACCGGGGCCTGTCAGGGGGTGGGGGGCAAGGGAAGGGAGAGCATTAGGACAAATGCCTAATGCATGCGGGGCTTAAAACCTAGATGACAGGTTGATAGGTGCAGCAAACCACCATGCACATGTATACCTATGTAACAAACCTGCACATTCTGCACATGTATCCTAGAACTTGAAGTAAAAATTTTTTTTAAAAACTAAAAATAATAATTGAGCTAATTATAAAAAATAACTCCTACATACCATTTTTCAAGAAGCTCCTAGATGTCCCCCACAGAACTCAGTTTGCAAATCAAGAAGGAGGAAGATATGAGAAGCATAAAAAAGAGATCCAACCCAGGAAGAAGCAAAGGGGCTCTCCTGTTAATGGTGAGAGGAGATCACAGAAAAGAGGGTCTGAATCCAAACTGGAGCAGGTATGGGCTGTCTTTAGCGTTGCCACCACTCTGTATTCCTGTTTTAACGTGACAAAACTTACAAAGGATACACTCAGACAAAATGAGGAAATCGCCCCAAGAAGAAAACAAATAAACCAAACCAAAACAAACAAACAAAAAAGGCAAAAACAAATGAATAACACAAAACTTCCATGAGATCCAAGCAACAGGGATTCTAAACTAGGAGCAAAGCAAATATCCAGCATGATGGCTGTGTAGCAGGCCTAGAAAGCATGTCTCCAGAAGAGAGGTCACCAAGGACCAAGGAACAATATTAGAAGTGATAGCCTGCTTAATGTGACTGGCTTTGTGGAAAATTGTACTGTCAGGTCACTGGAAAATGTGGGAGGGATTAGCAATAGGTGCAAAGAAAACTAGGCATATAAAAATAAGGCAATTATTAATTTCAGGTAAAACAAACACATAGGAAACAAAATTATAGTAAACCTCAGTTTTTAGCTGGTAATAATGTTTGGACAAGCAAAATAATGTCAACACTGTATATTTATTTACCTAAAATTCAATGACGAAGCAGGGAAAAGCACAGTAGCATCCCTAAGCAACTTCCTATGTATTTACCAAAATAGGATATCAGCAGACAATTTCTAATACTAAAGAATTGAAAAATGATGGCATACCCATTTTATTTAGAATATGGAAATGTAAAAATGATAGAAGAAGGTAAGGAAAATAGTTGCCTCTAGGAAGGGGACTGCAGTGAGTCGAGGGAAAAGAACTATATTCTGTTATAAACCTTTCAGTGCTTAGTGGTTGTTGGTTTTTTTGTAATCATAGGTGAATTTTAATTTTTAAAATTTAGAAGTTACCCACTAGAATTTGAGTGGTTGTTGGTGGTGGTGTTTTATCCTTCCCCAAACCCTGCCCATATTTTCCATTTTTAAAACATCAACAGAAAAAAACATTAAGAATAGCCAAATGAAGGCTGTGCTAAAAAGGCGCTAGAAAACAAAGATTAAAGGAGTGCACATATGCAATCAATCCACTACACACAGGTGATTCTCCTTTAAGAACATTCAATATATAAAATTTAGTCATTAAAAAATTTAGTAAGGTCAAACACCTTCATTTCCCATAATCAGAATTCTTTTTTATGATTTAAGAATATTCATATGCACATAATAGGTTATACGGCAACAGCTAATGTAAAAAGAGATCATTACAGATTAATTCTATTAAACCCTGAGAATGTCCAAACTAGGGAAAAGGATGCAAATGTCCAAGAACCCTAAGTGTAAAGGCAGATGATTCTTTTCATATGACAGATATTTAAATACCTAGCAAGTATAAAGGACAAGGCTAGGAGGGGAGGTAGACAACCTAAGGTCATACTTCAAAGGAAAAGTGAGCTAAGGGACCATGAGCACTTGGCCTCAGACAGTATTCCACTGGGTAAAGTAACTTCAGCAGCACACTTTGGTGACCAGTGGAACATTCTCAATCCAGAAGCTAGACCACCCATTGACAAATTATCTACTGATCATCAGTGAGAAAAGAGATACTACTTTAAAAATATTCACTTTGTAGGAAACTTTCAGAAAAACAAATTTTAGTTGTTTTGTAAGAGATGTCTACTTTGTTGGTTATATAAGTAAAAAAATATGGATTTTGGATTAAGGTAGACAAAGCTCCATCGCTCACTAGCCATGAGTGCTTGGGCAAGGATTGTCTTCATCATCCCTAAACTTTGCCTGATACACAGCTTTTCCATCATCTGACTCTGGCTCACCTCCCCAGGAGGCATCTCCCCACTTCACACTTCGTATGTTATTTATCTATAAAATGAACCAATTATTAATCCTCTGAGTGGTCACTGCCTCTGTCGCATCCAGACCTCTACATTTTACTTTTTTTTACCTTAAATATCCTCCTGCTCCTTTCCTCCAGCCTCCACTAATTTTCCCCATCCCACCTAGTTAACTTCTACTGACCATCCAGACCTGGGTGCAAACACTTTCCAAAACCATGGTACCTTCCCCAAGGCATCCCATAGTTTCCCCTACCATGGCTATTGATGTTTCATCGCTGCTATCATAAATAACCACAAACTTTGTGGTAAAAAACAACACAAGTTTATTATCTCACAGTTTTGTCAGTGATCAACACGGGTCTCCACTAGACTAAAATCAAGTTATCAGCAGGGCTGCATTTATTTCTGGAGGGTCTAGGGGTGAATCTGGTTCCTCTTCTTTTCCAACTTCTAGAGGTTGCCACATTGCTTGACTCATAGCCACTTCCTCCACCTTCAAATCCAGCAACAGCAGGTAAAGTCCTCAAATCACATCTCTCTGAACCACTCTTCTGCCACCTCCTCCACCTTTAAGGACTCCTGGGATGAAATGGGGCTTCACCCAGAAAATCCAGAATAATCACTTTGGGGGACACTTTTCTGCCTTCCTCATTGTATCTCTGATCATGACAGTAAGCAATTGTTTTCTTGCCTGTTTAAAGCTGTTGCTCATCAGTGCACCCAATAGGACCAGGACCTACATACAGTAGAAACTCAACAAGTATTTATTGAATAAACTTATACAGCAATAGGAATAACATCTCCATATTGCAGCAATATTTTAAGGAGGAAATGAGATATACACATATAAATGTATCAAGATATAGTGAATACTCAGTAAATATTTTCCCTAACCTCATGTATGAATTTGGTGAAATACTAGGCAATTAATTTTGCTTATTGCATGCAAATGTGAAATTTAATGATAAGTGTCCTGGAATTTTTTTTAATGCATATATAGCTGGTATCAAATTTTTATCACAAACTTAACTACTAAACATAATGACTATACTAAAAGTCAAACCCTACTTATAGCAGTTCAAATTGTCTTCATATTATTATAATGAATGTATGTGTTTAAGTTTAAAATCATAGCTTATACATGTTATTTTATATTCTGATTTTTGAAATTAATATAATTTATATAAAATTTCTAATAGACTATAGCTTAGTTGTTTCCTCCACCTCCAGTTTATTTTTTCTTACTTTTAAAAATTAGACCCTAGGCTAGAGTATGGTATACTCAATATTACAAGATTTTTTATCCATTCTCAAGGAACTCCACATGATTTATCATAATATCATAAGTCAATAAAATCACTGAAATTAGAGTCTCAGGAACACGTATTCATACTTTATTACACAGGTGAATATACCACCTTTAATGCCATTTGTGTACACTGCTCTCAAAAGACAAGGACCTAATTCTATCACCTCCACCATTTACTAGCTGTATGGCTTGGGGTAAATCATTTCAAATCTCCAATTTATTTTTTTCATCCTTAAAATAAGGGGCTTGTACTGGATCAGTAAATTACCCATTTCAAAATCTCCAGAGATCCTTTTAAAACTACATAATCCATCACAGGAATCACAAAACCTACTAGAAGTGTTCCTCCACTCTCACCTCCATCCCTAGTTTCAAATTCAGCTTCATTAAGAATTGCTGCATGTAAACGAAAGGTGACTGGCGGGAATAGATGAGTAGTGTGCCGATCGCAAAAAAGGTTGGGAAGCATTAATGTGGAAGAGTTCTAAGATCGCATCCAGCACTGAACTTGCATTCGTCTATGATTCTCAATGTAGATTTCATATTTGGCAGTTCTGACTGCTACGTCTCAAGAAATAGCAGAACACAGCTAGAGGACGTATTGAGAAAAATAACGAGATAATACAAGGGAAGGAATGCTGTTACAGGAAAAGAAATGATTTTAAGCTTAGGAATTTGTGGCTAGAAGACAAAGGCAAAGAAATTTTTTTCTAAATCTTTTGTTAAATCTACAAATCACAAAGAACACAGACTAAAAACCTAAAGATACAACATTTTAAGTTTAGAAGGGTAACATTAGCAGAAATAATTTTTTTTTACTTCAAACAGAAGAAGCAACAGACTATAAAAGTCTTTACTGCAAGAAATGACACCAACTAAAAATATAAATAGCTTCCCAAAAAAGATTTAAGGACATCCACGGGTGACAGATTTATAACACTTTACATTAAAGGGAAGTAGGATTTTTTTTTTAAATGTAAACGCTTAGCTTTTAAAAGATATTTTTGTAATAAAAGCAGCTATGACACCCTATAGCCTATAATCATTTTGTAACACAATAAAACATGACATACTTGCCTTTTTAAAATGTTATTTTAAAGATGTTAAATAATACTTGATATTTTAAGCTACAAGATATATTATTTAATCAATTGTGCATTTACTTATAATTGGTCAAAAGAGTATTCGAACATGAGTAGATATGTCTCTCTTTTTAAAGAGTTTAATGAAAAGAGCATCTCAGGAAACCCATCAATGTGTGTTGCCAAATTTTGGTGTGCTCAAAAGGTGACTTTTACATTAATACAATATTTAAATACATTTATCTCTTTTAGAATGAAAAACAGCAGCATCAGTAGTTTGAGTGGCAGGTAGAAAACTTACAATGAAACAATACCTTAAACTTTTCAGTGAGCACCTTCACAAGGTAATTTTGTTCTTTTAAGTAATATTCACCTGGGAAATACATTAAAGCATGCTGTGGGGAAAAATGCAGTTGAAAGAAGAATCAGTCTTCATTTCACAATCCCCTGCTGCTACCCCATGATCCCTGCCCACAGCCTTGTGAACCCAAAGGAGCATCTCTCCTGGGGCTGTGATTGTCAGGAAATAAATAGTCAAGACCACAGAGCCATTTCTTTGAGAGGATTTCCCTCACCACATCCTATTTCCCCTTTAGCTAAGTCACTACCAGATATTTGGTCTTCATTAGTCAACCAATATTGAATCATAACTCCAATACCTTCCCCAGTCTGTTCCAACACACTCCCCAACCCTTCTTCCACCATGCTCTAGAGCTCCTCTTCTAGGATCAGCAGACTCTGCTGTACCTTCCATCTCCCCAGGCCAATCCCTTTTTGTCTTCACTGAAACCAGTTTCCATAGGGCCATTATTTCTCCTGCAAACTTTTTGTTTTTTCCAGAGTCTGGTTCTGTCGCCAAGGCTGGAGTGCAGTGGTGTGATCACAGCTCACTGCAACCTCCACCTCCTAGGCTCAATCGAACCTACTACCTCAGCCTCCCTAGTAGCTGGGACCACAGGCATGTGTCACCACACCCAGCTGATTTTTGTATTTTTTGTAGAGATGAGGTTTTGCCATATTTCCCAGGCTAGTCTGGAACTCCTGGACTCAAGCGATTCACCTGCCTCAGCCTCCCAAAGTGCTGGATTACAGACATGAGCTACTGCATGGGGTCCCCTGCAAACTTTTCATGAAGTCTTTTCCTTTTTCTCTCAGATCCTTTATGCCTCAGTTTGAGAAGCTGGAATAAGGGTCCTCCCTGCTCCCCACTGCTACCTCCAGGTTATTGTTCACCCATCTTCCAGGCAAAATCCCACTGTAGAAAGCACAACACATGTATCCACTATGTTCCTATACTGAGCTTCAGGTTCAGGGGCGCTGTATATAGAGGTTGACCACTGCCTCAATGAGGAAGTGAAGTTTGAAATCCAACTCAAGGTCTGTTTGCCAAGCCATAGCTCTAGTGAGGAACGACACCACCCAGAGAAAGGGACACATTAGACACTATTATGGACCACAGGCAATCCTGTTCTCCTCTCATTTCCAAAGATCTTACTCTTCCCTGCTCCATCTTTCTCCCACTTCCATCTGCATCCTTCTTCATTGCCTCATTGAGTAGATGAATGCTATTAAAGAGTAGTTCAACAGGGCTACCTTTCCTTACATTTAATAATATAAACCACAAATAGGCACTCATTACTGCCCAGCAATACCATATATTTACCCTAGGAAACTCTCCATCCCACTCACAAAGATCTGAACTTACACCCAATCCTCTCTCTTCCAACTTCTCTTAGTCCTACCTCCAACTTCACTGACAATGTGCTCGATAGATAATAAAGC
Organism: Pan paniscus; assembly: GCF_029289425.2. Taxonomy (NCBI): domain Eukaryota; kingdom Metazoa; phylum Chordata; class Mammalia; order Primates; family Hominidae; genus Pan; species Pan paniscus. Next base: position 164,556,423 of record NC_073254.2, on the reverse strand, counting down.
TCAGTTCTTGCATGGAGAACCTTTCATCTTCCACCACTAATGGTCTAGTTCACGTACATCTAAACTCACCTTCTCGTTGACTTTTCTGGTCATAATGAAAAATGCATTCCAGTTCTTACCAAACCCAATTCTCTAAATCTCACTTTCTTATCTTCTCAAAGCCTTCCTGTCCTTCTTCCTTTGTCCCCTCTGCATTTAATCATCAGTCTCTCATCTAGTGGGTCATTCTCATAGGCACACAAACATGCTTTACTATAATCCATTTTAACAGAAAAGTCAATCGACTCTCTTAACCCTACAGCCCCCACACTAAGCACTACCTAATCTCTCTGTCCCTCTTCACACAAACTTCTCTAAAGTTGTTTCCACAAACTGTTTCTACTTCTTCACCTTCATCTCACTCTCTAGCTTCCAGCCACATTACTTCCTCCAAATTGCTCTTTCCAAAATCACCAGGAATGTCCAAGCTGTGGAATTACCAAAATAGTGTGCTGTGTCATCCTATTTGGTTATTCAGCCCAATTCAATCCAGTAGATCATTCTTTCTTAGAAACATTCTCCTCTCTCCATTTCCTCTAAGAGATATTCTCCTCCCTCTATTTCTGAACATGACAAATCTGCGTTTTTTCACTTCACTGGAAATTTTTTCTGAGTCCTTTTTGCTCCTTCCTCCTTTTTTGTTCAATCACCAAACCCTAGGCCTTATGGACTCAGTTAAGCATACCCCTCTCTTCTTCATCTTCACTCCCTCCCTGGTGATCTCATCCAGTCCCACATGTTCAACCTCCAATGTGAATGCTGAGAACTCTCAATTCATATCTGAGGTCCAGAACATCTGAGTTCCAGATAAATATACATAATTGCCTATTTAACCTATATACTTAGATATCTGACAGGCATCTCAAACTTAACAAAATCCAACTTGCAATTTTTGTTCTTCCAAAACTCCCACATCCTTTCCCAATTCGGTGAATGGTACCACCACTCATCCTTTTACAAAATACCATCTTGGATTGTTTCCAAGCCCTTAAGGCATATATCTAATCCATCAAAATGTCTTTTCTACTTCCAAGGCATATCGCAAATCTAACATCTTATTTTCATCATTGCTGGCATACAGTAGCCACGGGGACCACCATGTCCCAGCTGGACCACAACCATCACTTCCTTTCTGGTCTTCGCAATTATTCTACTATACCCACTAGCAACCTATTATCCACATAAGATCCAGAAAGATTAAATTTTAATATATATACACATTAGACAGTGTCACTCCCTTCCTTAACAATTCCAATAGCTTTCTATTGTACTTTTAATATCCAAACTCCTTCCCATGTGATATGATTAGGTTTTGTATCCACACCCAAATCTCACCTTGAATTATAACCCCTATCTCCCCATGTGTCAAGGGAGAGACCAGGTGGACATAATTGGATAATGGGGATGGTTTCCCCCATGTTGTTCTCGTGATAATGAGTGAGTTTTCACAAGATCTGATAGTTTTATAAGGAGCTCTTCCCCCTTCACTCAGCAATTCTCTTCCTGCCACCTTGTGAAGAAGGTGCCTTGCTTCCCCTTCACCTTCCGCCATGATTGTAAGTTTCCTGAGGTCTCCCCTGCCATGCTGAACTATAAGTCAATTAAAACTCTTTCCTTTATAAATTACCCAGTCTCAGGCAGTTCTTTATGGCAGTATGAAAACGGACTAATACCCCATGTCTTACAAAGCTCAGCATGATCTGGCCTCTGCCTTCCTCTCCTACCGCATCTCAAGCTCTTACCATCATATTCATTATATTGCAACCACATGCTGTGCTCTTTCCTGCCTCATGACTTTTATATTTGCTGTTCACTCTGTAATTTTCTTCAGATGGTTCCTTCTTAACCTTCAGAACCAGTTCAAATGCCACCAAGTTATGCTTTCTAAATTTGCCTCAGTTAAGTCCCTCTCTTACATAGCACCTCTTTAATTTCTCTTACCTCCAAAACAACCTCCTATAGTTATGTATTATTTTCCTATTTACCACTTATGTACATTGCAGGCTCCCCCTATGCAATGTCAGTTTCCTGGGAGCAGGAATGAGGTGTATTTATGGTTGAATCTTTAGGGCTGGTCACAGAGCTTGGCAAACAGGAAGCTAAATAAATACTTGTTTAACTGGTTGATTAATCAATTAATGGAAAAAGAAACAAATGAAAACAAAAACAAAGACTGTGGGCATTGTTTCTGTGGGCATTGGCTCTTTAGTTTGTTTGATATGGAGCTAAATGTGCTGAGAAAATATCCGCATGCTTGAGTTTGATATTTACAAAATGAAAACATTAACATTCATAGGCATTTATCACAAAGACATTGTTGGCAATTGTTTTTTTAAAAAAGTAATAAAATGATACTTCAAATATTAAAACAACGTAACAGAAGAGGAAAATATAGAAGACTATAATTTTTACCCTTCTCTTTTTGGCCAGCTTTATTCCCAGCTTGGAAGGGAAAACTAAAAATCAAATGCTAGCAAAGAAAATAAACAAAACAAGTTGAAAAATAAAGGTGATTTTCAGGGAAAGAAGTAAGCTTCCGAGAGGATAAATCAAGTTGACTGACCCAAATCTCTGAACCTCATATTGGTGGGCATGCTAGGAGGATAAGGCTACCTGTACTTTTCACCTAAGCCCATTCATTCGGGAATGACAGCCGCTACAGCATTCGTTTTTAAGAGCTTGAAGGTTGAGCCTGGCTGATATCAGGCCTTATGAAACAATCCCAATATAAGTATCTTGTACTGATCACTGTTAAAAGGAATTGACCAAATTGGACAAAGAATAAATGCTGAAAAAAGCTTCATTTTTATTAATCTATAGGGACAATAAACATCATTACTGAAAAAGTAATAACAGATATAATAGAAGCTTCCAAATATACAACAAAATTAATTGGAAAATCAATCAAAATTAAATTTTTGAAACTTAACCTGTTTTCAGAATAGTTACAAAATCAGTCTTTACTATACACAATATTTAAATAACCTTTTGAAAACTATATACATTCCACATGTCTAGCTGGCCATTATTAATTAATAAATATTAATGAGAAAGATAATACCATTTCAAAAGAAGAAAATAAAGTTATCTTACTGAATAAATCTGTATTTGTGCTCCCACATTAAATAATTGTGTCTTATGAACAGACACTTCTCAAAAGAGGACATTTATGTGACCAAACATATGAAAAAAAGCTCAACACTACTGAGCATTAGAGAAATGCAGATCAAAACCACAATGGGATACCATCTCATGCTAGTCAGAATGGCAATTATTAAACAGTCAAGAAACAACAGATGCTGGTGAGGCTGTGGAGAAATAGGAAGGCTTTAATGCTGTTGGTGAGAATGTAAATTAATTCAACCATTGTGGAAGACAGTGTGGCATTCCTCAAAGACCTAACAACAGAACTACCATTCTACCCATCAATCCCATTTCTGGGTATATACCCACAGGAATATAAATCATTCTATTATAAAGATACATGTATGTGTATGTTCATTGCAGCACTGTTCACAATAGCTAAGACATGGAATCAACCCAAATACCTATCAATGATGGACTGGATAAAGAAAATGTGGTACCTATATACCGAGGAATATTATGCAGCCATAAAAAGGAATGAGATCATGTCCTTTGCTGGGACATGGATGGAACTGGAAGCCATTATCCTCCGCAAACTAATGCAGGAACAGAAAACCAAACACCGCATGTTCTCACTTATAAATGTGAGCTCAACAATGAGAACACATGGACCCAGGGAGGGGAACAACACACTGGGGCCTGTAGGAAGGGGGCAGGAGAAGGGAGAGCATCAGGATAAATAGCTAATGAATGCTGGACTTACTACCTAGGTAATGGGTTGATAGATGCAGCAAACCACCACATTTACCTATGTCATAAACATGCATGTCCTGCACATGTATCCTAGAACATAAAATAAAATATTTTTTTAAATAAATAATTGTGTCTTTTTAAATTCCGTACCTTTTCTTCCCAGGATGGTTGGACTTTTGCTTTGGCAGAAAATGCTTAATTGCAAGGTAAATTCAGCAACTGTGATAATTCTGCAAACCAAGGAAACTGCATTTTTTAAGAAATTTCATCTGTTAACAGAGTTTTAGAATATCTATACTGCACTCAGAAAAGCAGACAATGAAGTATTTTATCATTAATTAAAGTAGAAAGAGTTCGAAATGACTATGGACAAACAACTGATAATGACTCAACCTTCTGCTAATTTAACCCCAGAAAGTACTGTGCATTTGACTAAAGGCAGTGGATTTATCAGAAAGACATTATATCAAAGAGCATATGATGACAGTTTGGGCAACTTTTTCTTAAGCATATACTACCTACCAAGAACTTTTACACATAACTTTTGATATCACAATAACCCTACATATTAGACATGTTCTCCACTTTAGAATCAAGGAAATGGCGACTCGGTGAGTTGAAATAACTTCCTATAGGTTAGCACAGAAGGCAAGTGCCTAAGATGGGCTTTTAACCAAGGATTGCCCCATATACCTTACACTTAGTGCTTTCTGTTCTGCCTGTACAAACCTAGAAATACCTTAACATAGGCAAGGTAAAATGCGATAAGGACAAGGAGAAAAACACAGAGTAATTAGTGATTTCTAAGAAACTATTTATAGCACACAGTTATACTGTCTCATTTCCTTTACAATACTTCAGTGTAGATAACTATGTGTGTATATACATGAGTGTGCATATATATACATACCTGTATATACATGCATGTGCAAACACGTCTATACATAGTTATATGTGTGTGTATACATGTGTATATATAAACACACATATATGTGTATGTATATATACATGTGTGTTATACATGTGTGTATACGTGTGTGTGTGCGTGTGTGTGTGTATGTGTGTGTGTGTATATATATATATATAGAATGTTATTTTTGCCCTGGAGTGCCAAAATATATACAGCTAAAATAGCATTTTAGACCCAAATCAGGCATCCACACTGACTGTGCTATAAACACATTTCAACAATCACTATCTCAACTGGCACTAGAAAATTTGTTAATTAGCATTAAGAGATGGAAGGAAAAAAAGTTATAAGTAAAAAAAGTAGTGGTCAGGATATATAGATTAGTTAGAAACATTAGAGACAGGCCTACTGTTCAAAGAATCCAAAAAATCAGGATTCAGTTGTGTTTCAGAAGTAAGATTATTTTTGAACATTAGAAAACTAATATTATGAAAATAACTATATTAATTACTACCCCTGAACAGGGTCTGGGGAAGCAATCAAACACATTAATATTTCTGCAGCAAGGAAAAAGGCTATTCATACTAACCAGAATAAATAAAGACTTTAATAAAGAGCTGCATGGCAATTCAAAGATTTCTGTTATCAAAGCTGTTTTTAGATTTTGGCATTGTAGGTAAGGGATTGTGGACTTATAATTGTGAATAGCCAAATTATTTAGGCTAACTGCAATTCATACAAAACATTTCCTTTGAAAGCTGATATTGAACTTCACACATCATGCTGCACAGTATTCCATGTGCAAGTATAACAACCCTTCACCCCTCCAGAATTTGGCTGACAATGATGTATATACAGAACAGGCTGGAAGATAAGAGGGCAGCCATGGTAAAAAGGCCTCTCAGCAGCCACTAGACGGGGTGTGATGGCCACGCACTGGAGTGCATTACATTATGCATAAAAAAGGCCCCGTATCTTTCATCTGATATGGCTTCTAAACTCAACACAGATAAGAATCAGTAAGCGGAATTACAGACAGAACTGAGAGGCGGGTACACAAAGCAGTCACCAAGAATGTCAGCAACGGCTGACAGTCTGATTCAATGAACAAAAATGAAACTGTTTTTAGAGACAATAAGAGCCTGACTTGCCAGTCAAGCTTGAATTCCAATCCCAACTCTGCCATTATAAGCTGTGTAGTCTTGAGTAATTCCTTAACTTCTCTGTACTTCATTTTATTCATTAACATAGGACTGATGAAAATGCTACCTCTCTCCTGCAGTTGTTGTGAAGATTAAATGAAATGATGTGTGTGAAGAGGTCAGTACAGTGCCTGACAATGAGACGACACTCAAAATTTATATGCACAAAACAAAGCCCCAAATCTCACAAAGTATAGCAGCCTGAATAAATTTACTGCCAATTCTTCAGAACTCACAGCATGAAGAGCATTACCATTTAGTATAGAAAAATATCATCCTGACTGTGTTGCATGACTTTGAACATGTCACTTAACTTCTCTGAGCCTGAGAATATTAGATTAGACCGTGTATTCTCAACAGAGGTAATAAATGGTTATTTCTTTTCAGGGGGAGGGTGAAAAAATGTATTCTTTTTATGTATAAAGCACAACCATACAGTACACAGTATATCATGGTATTAAAATTTCATGGGAAGATGAGTCTACACAGGCTCCTTAGGGAAGCGATAATGTAAAGAAAGGTTGAGAAACACTGGTTCAGAAGAACTCTAAGGTCACTCGTATCCATTAAAGTTCCTTAATTCTATCTTTGCAACAATAATACCAAGAATTCAGAAAAAAGTTAAATATACATTCACAAGCTTTAAGAAGGCAAAGAAAGATTTATATATTCTACAAAGATGTCCATTTAAAATAGTTAAAAATTGTAAAGTTCACTGGGTTTAAGAGAAAACTCTCTTTACATATAGAAGCCCTAGTTATCATTCACGAAGGGATCCTATGAGCCAGTTTTGCTCTGTTTTCCCTGTTTTATAGATAACAATATATCTAAATCATGTATAAATATTAATATAATTACTTATTTCCACCCCCCGGAAAATGCAGAGAGAAAACACAATAAGGACAACCACTTGTAACTACAAAGAAACTGGAACATTGTAATTGTCTTAGCTATGATAAATGAAAAATCACCTTGCAATATAATTCATTTTTAATTGCCTCTTCCATCTAATCCAACTACTGCTGTAGGCTGTCTTAAAATATTTACAAAGTAAAAGCAAAAAAAAAAAGAAGAAGAAGAATTGGAGGTGCTAAATAAAGCAGGCCACACATTCCTAACGGATAAGTTTTTTGTTAAGTTTACAAGGAAAACAAAGTCCTAACTCTTATACATGGAATTTTTGGAAACACAAAGATAGAGCATATTTAAGGACTATATCTCTTTTTTTATGTTAGCTATATTATGCAAATAATTTTTATTCATCATACTTACTGTAATATGTATATGTTTTCATCCACAGTTCCTGCATCATAACTCCCATAACACTTGTTATAGCCTTTTGTTCTAATATTGGGGGGCCTCAGGGCTCAGAAGCAGGCCTCAGAAAACAATCTCTCTCTGTGACCTTCTCCTGCCCTTTCACCTCCTTCTTTCTCTCCTGAAGGCAGGAGTCTTCCCCTACCTTTCTGTCTTGGAGATGGCCATAAAGAAATTCTCTGACCTGCTTTGTCTGATTGTAGGTCTTTTCTTTTTTTTAATTATTATTATTATACTTTAAGTTTTAGGGTACATGTGCACAACGTGCAGGTTTGTTACATATGTATACATGTGCCATGTCGGTGTGCTGCACCCATTGACTCATCATTTAACATTAGGTATATCTCCTAATGCTATCTCTTAAGGTTAAAGCTGTTTTTAATTCACCTTCTTCCCTGCCTGAGTTATGATATGCTTACTAAATCCAAATAACCTATTATAATAAAAGAGAAAAGTTGTAGTAAAATGTTAGAAAGACCAATATTATAGCCACTCTGCTTTAACCACTTGTGAAGTTTTGTCTTTGCTAACCCAGTCTTATTTTCTCCAGTATCCAAGGTATATCTAACAACACATTCAACCTCACATTGTGCCATCATAACCCTCTTCTTTGAGTTTTCAGAGCTTCAGAGATTGTAACTAAAAATAACACTCTGGAAGTGTATAAAACGTATCCATGTCAAAATGTTATTAAATGCTTAGCCATACTTTATTAGCAGGAATATATCAGGAATATAAAGTGCTCTAATACCCATTTTATTCACGTCAAAATAGATGTGTTTTGATACCAAATTGGTTTTAAGACAGTTGCATTTTAATAAAGATGTGCGTAATTTCACCTAGACACAGGCATTCCCAGTACTATATGCATGATGTAAACATCTTTTTTTACTAATGATGAATATAAATATGCAGTCTTAAAGAGATGCTAATCACTGTTTATAGTTTCTCAAATTCTAGGTGTTCAAGTGATTCAAGTGACAGAAAATTCTCTTGTAAACACATATTCTATTTTGGGCTGTTCCAAATACTCTGACTAGACAAAGTAATGGGAAAAAAGATAGTAAATTAACTAAAATCCTAAATGCACATAGATTATTTCAGGGATCTAGTGTTGGATCCAAGTGTGTCTGGTCCTCAACTTAGGATGCCCCACCCAAATAGCACGCTATTCCAATTACCTTTAGGGATACCATTACCCTGATGCATCTGTAAACACCTGCACTCCTTACCATCAGAAGACTACAAAGTGTATTCTAGATAATACTGAGAGCGTAAGACAATCAGAACACGTAATCATTGGCAAGGTTTAGGCTGATTTAAAAAAATAAAAGAAAAAACTCCATTGTAAAAATTCAAAAACATATTGTATAAGCATACATTCTATACTAAGTATGATAATACTAACTCAGAACATCACACAGTATAAAAATAAAATACATAATAATAAAATGTACTTGTAGTAGCCACATGTTTGGCAGGTTTCCACGAGAAAGCCAAAGCCATCAAATTCTCAACTTGACAATATACATTTACCTGCCAGGGCCTTAGACTTACCTTTGTTTGAGATTGATCCATGATGTTTTTAAGTACTCTGTGGTTTCTTTCACATTCCTTGTGTCATCACTCCCATATTCCTCCAGGAGTTTCTGCAGGACGTTATCGAACGCCATGACGATACCATCTCCAGGACCCAGTTCTTGAAGCAGTATCTGAGGTGCAAGTGCAGGTCTGTTTGTTAGACTTGGTCACTCAGTAATTAGTATAATCAAAACAATAGTACTCCCAGCAGATTTTGACATGCTTTAGATACAGATATCACAGGATGAAAACAGACTGGGGGCAAACCCTTTTGTTATATGTAAGCTTAAACCAAAATTAGTAGAAGTGAAAAGAAACATGTCCAAGAAAGTGATCGGGTACATAGATGACAATATTACAAGATTATTATCATTTTCTTTTTGAGATATTTTCCTTCCTCAAACCATTTGTCTTTTTCATTCCTTCTGCTGTACCTCTGATCCTTACACGGACATGCGTCATAAAGGACTGAATACAGAGAGAGTTCCTGCATACATGCCTGGAGAAACGTGAAGGATCAACAACATGGACGTCTTCCATCTCTTGCCCCTGGATCACAAGGTGTGTTTACAAAGATAACCACTTGAATGGATCAAGCTGCCAAGCAAGGTTTACTGAGAATTTGCTTGAATAGCCAAACTGATGCTGAATTTGTCCACTGGCATTGGTTCTTTGACATAGTTTTTCAGCCTCTGAGAGTCTCTGGATCAAGGTACTCACCATGAAATCTAAATGACAACTGAAACCTTTAATATAATGCTTTTTATAGCAATCGGGAAGATTTTAAATCAGCCTAAGGTTTCAGAAGAAAAGAATCACACTGCTGATTAAAAAATAATGTTCTAATATGATAACTGAAACACTGACATCACTTTTAATTGTATTCCTCTAGTTAAGGGGCCAGGGGCTTCACTATTACTTGGGAGTCATTTGGTGGAAACAGTCAGCAGTATCACAAACACAGAGAATGATCCAGAAATGCATATAACTGGCCACTTGCTTTTAAAACTGTAACCAAGTAAAGTCTGCATTTGTGGAGAATAAAAACATACTTCTACATTTTCGATTGTTTTCTACATATACTCTCTTAAATTCTTCACAAATATACACTTCTATCTTAGGCTAGCTGAAGGGCAAATAAATGTTATACCAAACTATAACCTCACAACCAAAACCTCCAATTCAAGAATATTTTATAATTTTATACAGAGAATCTTAAAAGCACTTTTAAAAATACCATAGTTGTTCAATATTATCAACTCTATAACTGAACTGATGACAAAAAAGATGTCTGCTATTATGAAATTGATAAAACAGTTTGGTTAAAAAGACATTAAAGGAAACTAAACTTACTTATCTGATTTGTTCACTATAGTAGCCCTCAAATGAAAGTCTTGGAAAAACTTATTAATAAAAATAACCTTCAGGGTAAGTAAGTAATATGGTTTGGATTTGTGTCCCCACCCAAATCTCATGTCCAATCGAAGGAGGAGCCTGGTGGGAGGTGACTGGATCACGGGGATGAATTTCCCCTGTGCTGTTCTTGTGATAGTGAGTGAGTTCTCACAAGATCGGATGGTTTAACAGTGTGTGACACTTGGGAGGCCAAAGTGAGCAGATTACTTGAGCTCAGGAATTGCAGATAAGCCTGGGCAACATGGCGGAACCCCGTCTCTACAAAAAATACAAAAATTAGCTGGGCGTGGTGGTGCACGCCTGTCATCCCAGCTACTTGGAAGGCTGAGGCAAGAATCGCTTGAACCCAAGAGGTGGCTGTTGCAATGAGCTGAGATAGTGCCACTGCATTCTAGCCTGGGAGGCAGAGTAAGACAATGTCTCCAATAAATAAATAAAATGTGTGGCACTTCTCCCTTCTATCTCTCTCTGTCTTGCTGCCTTGTAAAGAAGGTGCCTGCTTCCCCTTTGCCTTCCACCATGATTTTAAGTTTCCTGGTACCTCCCAGTCATGCTTCACTACAGTAGCCCTCAAATGAACTGTGAGTCAATTAAATCTCCTTTCTTCATAAATTACTCAGTCTCAGGTAGTTATTTATAGCAATGTGAGAATAGACTAATACAGTACAGAAGGGAGCAAAAGAGGGTTCCTGGAATCTTGAAAGTGTTCTCTTTCTAGATGCTGATTTGAGGGTGTGTTTCACTTGCAAAAAGTCAGTGAGCTATAAATCTCGGAGACATGCACATTCTTACTGGTTATGCCTCCAGAAATTTTTCGAAAAAAATCTTCCAGATCAAATTCTTCATATAAATTTCATTATACACTCTAAGAACTTAGGAAAAAACATGACAGGGTCCTATTGTTAAGAATTACAGTGAACAATAGAAAAAAATTATATCCAACAAAACAATACTGCCAAAAAATATCTGATGAGTCTTACTTGGTTATCAGAAATTTGTTTGGTGAGTGGATCCCGTCGGGCTTGCTGAAGAATATAGAGTCGAGCCTCATATTTTCTCATCAGTTCTTCAGTCTCCTCCCTATGGTCATCCCACTGAAGACTGTCAATAATCATGTCCTCAAGCTGCTGCTGTCTTAGCTCAACGCCATGCTGGGTGCCATCCCACTGGTTCTTGACCCTTTCCACTGAGGGTAGAATTATAAAAGAAAAAAAAATCCCAACATGTAACCCTCAGGAGAAAGAAAAATACCGTATATCAAATGTATCACAAATAAGTCTATAAACAGAAGAAGGCGAGCTGATAAACACATTTTGAAGGAATTTTAATATACATCTGCCATCCTATACAATTGATATATTTCTGAAACGGTGTTTGAGAAAAAAAAATCTTGAACTCTATTTTCAGTGCTCTAAAACAACTCCCAAGAAAATATCTACTATTATAAACTGATACTGCCAAACAATTATAAAGAAAATACTGTTCTATTTAATTTTGTATTTACAGTTGTATTTATAGACCTGGTTTGATGAAGGTAGGGTTTAACAGTACTTCATGACAGAACTTTAAGGCAGAGAGATAGTCACTTGTTACCCTCAAAGGAGAATTTTCTAAGGCAGTCTTGATTTTAGAAGAAAATGAACTGTGTAAGAATTTTTTTTTGCATTTGTTTTACTGTAGCAGGAAAACTCTCTAAAAGGAATTTTATATATTCAAGTTCAAGAGAAACACTAAAAGTAAAAGAGACTCATGTACTGTGCACCCAGCAGCTCTTCATCATAAAAATTCCATACTGGCTCTTGTCCTTCCTCTTTTATTATTGTTCATTCCTTTCACTCATTATCACCTTCTCTCTCTTTCTATTTCTCCTCAAGCTTTCTCTCTTCTCCTTTCTCTATTTTTAACAAGGTTTTAAGGACAGACAGATCTAAGGAAACTTTTTTTTTTTTTTTTTTTTGAGAGAGAGTCTTGCTCTGTCGCCCAGGCTGGAGTGCAGTGGCATGATCCCGGCTTTCAGCTGGCTGCAACCTCTGCCCCCAGGTACAAGTGATTCTCCTGCCTCAGCCTCCCATGTAGCTGGGACTATAGGTGTGTGCCACCACACCCGGCTACTTTTGTATTTTTAGTAGAGAGAGGGTTTCACCATGTTGGCCAGGTCTCGAACTCCTGACCTCGTGATCTGTCTGCCTCGGCCTCCCAAAGTGTTGGGATTACAGGCATGAGCCACCGCACCCGGCTGGAAACTTAAATATTTTATTAATCACTTCAGAGTCAGTTCATAATCTTGAACTGAGGTACTAACAAACAATAACAGAATATCCGCAAGAACCTGCTGATAATAAGTAGGTAGAATGTTAAAACCACACTGCTGAAAGATGCTTTGGATATCAGACAAAAAGAAAGGCTATAGTTAAGTACCAGGCCCATGAGGAACGTAACTACAAGATAACATTCCAGCTGAGTTATCATGGAACACTTTGGCAAAGTTCTTGGGATAACATATGGTTATAGTGAAACATAAAAGCTATCAACTGGCTGGGTGCGGTGGCTCACACCTGTAATCCCAGCACTTTGGGAGGCCGAGGCAGGTGGATCACCTGAAGCCAAAAGTTCAAGACCAGCCTGGCCAACATGGTGAAACCTTGTCTCTACTAAAAATACAAAAATTAGCTGGGCATGGTGGCAGGTGCCTGTAATCCCAGCTACTTGGGAGGCTGAGGCAGGAGAATCGCTTGATCCCAGGAGGCAGAGGTTGCAGTGAGTCAAGATTGCACCATTGCATCCAGCCTGGGCAACAAGAGTGAAACGCCATCTCAAAAAAAAAAAAAGCTATCAACAAGGCTGTTCAGGCCTTAAGTTATATTTACATGTCATCATTCTTTAAAACTTGCTCAATGAGACAATCTGTTTCATTCTGTCTTAGCTGTTTAAATAAATTGCTTAAGTTTTAAACTTAAGGAAGAGAGGCCAAATCTATCATAATGTTCTCTTGTCAGTTAAAAAGTTACATGAAGTATTTATGACCAATTCTATTATTAATAGAATCCTTTAACATTAAACAAATGAAACCAAAGACATCAAGCGAGAGTAAATATCACAGGTTTATAATAAGAAATAGGCAAATTATCCCATTCACTGTGAGTTAAGCCCTAAAACGAGGTTACTATTGGTAGCAGTACATTCCCCCTGGGAAGGGTTTTTCATATAATGAGGAGTGATGAAGGTTATAGAACCACTACACACATAGAAATATTTATATAGAGAGAGAAAATAGAGCGTGTACATTCAATGGGAAAGGGAAGATATTTAGGAGAAGTCTTGTAAAACAAAAAACAAACACCTGAAAGAAGTTTTGGACAAAAAGAGAGGTGATGGAAAAAATAATAATTAAAAAAAAACATCAAGATGATAGAAAAAGCAAACTGGAAATGGCTTGTCAGTAGTTTGGTATCACTAGAGCAGAGGAGCTCCCCTGTGATGTGAGGGAAACCAGCTCACTCCAAAGTTCCATAATAGGCACAATCCATCCATTCATAAAAAGAGAAAAGAAGGAAAATGATGTATTTAGTAAAAATAAGCCAACACTGTTAGACATTAAAAGTTCTTTTCTAATGTATCTCCTATAATAACCTTGTTGCTACCATGACTATTTTGAAATCAAAACATACTTTTTACAGGGAGAGTAGCTGACTTTCTTCCCTTGACAAATATTAGGATTTATCCTTCCAGTTTATATTTTGCCACAAATATTTATTAGGTAGTTAATTTGTATTGGCACTGTTAAAGGCCCAATGGCAGAAAGACGGATATTCACAATCTATGGAAGGGAGAGACAATTAAAGTAGTTGTAAGATCTATAATAAAGCAATGGGGGGAAAGGCCATAGAAGGAACTAAAAATAGAAATTAACATTCACCAGGGACCAGAAGAGGAGGGAAAGACGTCACAAAGGGGATGACATTTTAGCTGTTGCGTAGAATTTCACCTGGGAAGAAAAGGCCAAGAGAAATAAAATAATGCAAATAAAGGTAAGAAGACTAGGAAATGTCAGGATATTTTAAGGAATAACAGCATAATTACAGGCCGGGCTGAGGGCTGAAGTGAGAAAAGGGGTAGTGGCAGCAGATTGTGAGAATCCCTAGGTGTCACTCTTGAGAATTTAGACTTCGTTTGCTATTGGTAGTACATTCCCACTAAGAAGGGTTTGTAGAAGTTAGATGCTTCTGAGCCAGAATGCAAACCCCAAGCAAGGATCTTTGTTTGCTATTGTTTTGTATGTTTATTTTTTGTTGTTGTTTTCTCTCATTTATAACTAAAGTATCCCCAAATTAATGCCAGTCGCATAAGCACATAGTAGTTGCTCAATAAATATTTGTGGACTGAATTTTGGGTTGAGTTAAAAGACACAGTAAGACCTGATTTTAGAGAATAAAGTATAATGAGAGAAAGGATTTGCATTCTTGTGAGTTCCTTTAACCTTTTTTTATTCCTCTAAAAGAAAGCCTAAGTTAAGAGAAGAAAACCCAATGTGTAAGTAATTACTTAAGAGTCGTGATGTTAATAAGTAAGGACTTCATAAGGTTATTGTAACTATGTTCACAAAACATAAAAACAAGGGAAAGCTACATTTCTGTATAAATAAAGAGTAACAAATATTAAACACTATTACTTTCTAGTTGAATAATCTTTGAAAATGTGTTTGTGTGTGTGTGTGTGTGTGTGTGTGTGTCACCATTTGCAGGGAAAGTGGATGATGATACATAACTTTTTTTAAAAAACTTACATTTTTCTGTAATTGCTGTTCTCACATCTGAACTGGAAGCTTTATTTTTCAAATTCTGTGCCAATGTAAAAACATAATCCAGCTGAGGATGGCGCTGTTCTAAGTCAGCCTTTGTAATCTGTTAAGTAGAAATGATTATTCGGATAGGTTAATAAGCCATATGAGAAGAATAATAAGCAAAACAGTTGTGCTGACATCAAAGTTGTCATTGTTTTCCTCCTCTATGGCATAGTGAGGCATCAGCAATGTGGCAGAAAATGAGTGCATGATTTAAAGTCAAGGATCCTGCATTCAAATCTCAGTTCTTCCATTTAGCACCTGAGTCACCAGGCAAGGAGCTTTACCTCTCTGTGTTTTTGTTTTCACAAAAAAGAAATAATAAAATACTGACAGCTCAATTACATCCAGTCTGAGGACATTAAATAAGGAAAATCCCTTCAAAAGCTGAAAAATGCCCTGAAAACATTAGCAGTTATTGCTGCTGCTGATGCCTTGCATATCTGTTCTGTGTCAGGTACGAACACAAACTAATGTCATAGGGTTGGGGGTGACACAGAAAAGTGCTAAGAGGAATAACTATAAATTAAATCCTCTTAGACATGAAAAACTGCTGCTGTAGATGGTTTGTCTCTCAGTGCTAATAAATATGGGAGAAATGGTAACAACATCAGGAAAATCATGTGTTTTCAGTACAGAACTAATGACAGTCATAGAGACTAGAAAACAATTTACAAAAAATACAAATAGTTGCAAATGACTTTTTCCCAGTCCTTCCTCTTTATAAATTCACCCATTTTGTAGATTTCGGCTACTCCTTTGGTGTCAAATATTACTTCTAAATGGATTGCTCACAACTTTCAATCCTAAATCCCAGGGCACATGGTAGTGAATACTGATCACTTCCTTCTAAATGGCATAAGGACTCCCCACCACAACACGTCTGAAACTAAATCACTCAAACCCTCATTCACACTCAATTTCTTCTATTCCTTATTTCTGCTAATTGCAACAGCATCATCTTAGTCATTTCAGAAAGGGCTCTTTGCCTTGATTTATGCATTTCTTGCCTCCAATCCATCCTAGTCTTCTACTAAAGCAGAGAATGGTTATCATGAGTTCATAGACACAATTTTAAAAAGAAAAAGAAATGGGAAGAAAGATGCTTACCAACTGCTTACAGACTAAAAATCCAAAGGGCTTTGCACAGCCTGCAGGCTCCTTCACAAAGGGAACTTGAGCTGCTTTTCCTGCCTTGCTTCACACTGTATTTCTTAATTGCACAAATGTTGGCCCTACTGTCCTTTGTGCCTCCTGTACCACATGACTTTATTCACTCTGTTCCCTATACCAGGAATGTCACCACTTTATCCCAGATGCCAAAATCCCACACAGTTTGCTTTCCATCACTGGAGAAGTGATCCCCTTCCTCATCCTGGCTCCCCCAACAGGTTGCCTGTACTTCTCCTGAGGCTTTTATTAGACTCTTGCCTTGCTACAGTAATTTGTCAACTCATACGCACTCAGTGCCTCTGCCTCGGTGTGGACTTATTTGTAATGTGGGGATAAAAACAGTACCTATCTCACAAGACTATTAAAGAACTGAATGAGATAACATGTGTACAATACTTAGAAAAATGACCAGCACACATGAAGCACTTAATAAATTTAGCAAGAGCTGTTATTATTATTTCATTGTAGATTCCCAATTTCTACCTAGTATATTCTTGTCAGTATCCTTGTACCACTCACAGCCCAGAACTTAGCACACACTAAATAGGGAAAAAGAATTTTTACAAACGAATATTAGATGGTACATGTATAGTAATAAAGTTATAGGAGATATTCACTTTTAAAATCAGAAATTAATCTCATTATGAAATATAAGTTGCAAAGGCACTTTAGGAGATTATCCTACATCACACAACAGGCATGAAATGTTAACGCCAGTTTATATTTATACTAATGTGCCTAGCTTTACGGTATCAGTTTTAGATTTTAAAAATGCACTGGGTCTTTAGTTTAAGTCAGTAAACCTGATCATATCACAACAGTATAAATGCAAGAAAAGCTCTATGCTTTGTAGTTAGCCCTGGATGGTTGTTTGACAGATACAGAATTTTTTAAACCTCATTCTCTCATAGTTTAGGATAAACAAAAGGGATTCAAACAGATCTGGTCTACCTCTGGGTTGTGGCATTTCCATGACAAGCTTTTACACTATGCACCTACTTTCATTCGGGAAACGGTCTTATTGATCTCTTCTACATCCCCAACAGTGACAATGTTGGACTTCAGCATCTGGTCGATTAATACCAGCCAGTCGGCTAGTTCTGTTATAGTTTTATCAAGATCAGCAGGAATTGAAATTTCCGAAGTACGATGAGACTGAACAGGAATATCTGACGCAGATGATACTAGCACCACCTTTTGGACACTAGGATGAGCTGAAATGAAAAATGTAGCAAAAGAGAAATCAATCAACAGGATGTTTTAATTATGGTGGTGTCATAGTGACACGTGTATTTGTATTTAAATAAAATTTAGTTTAAGTAAAAAAAATTCTAAGAGGTTATTTTTTCATACTGAAATGGCTATGGTATTACCTGTAATATCCATATGTCTTTGGTAGCTATCAAGCCAACAAAACAGTTTTGCAACATTCTAGAACATAATCAGCACTGACACTGAGAAAAATTAAAAGTACGAATGTGGGAGAACTGGAAGTATTATTTTATTTTGGCAAGATGATTTTAGTTATAAAGCCAACTTATTCATAATTTTTTATTTTTTCATTTAACTTCATAATGTGAGCATATTTTATTCTTAGTAAACACAATTATGAATACCTATGTAATAACCTATACCCATATTCACTTTTATTTAACCCTTGGATATTTAGATTGCTCCTGAAATTTTATTTTAATTTTTTAAAAAACTTGCAAAGAATATCTTTTCATGTAGAGTATTTTGCACATTTCTGATCTCTATCTTAGCATAGATTTCCCAAGTAGAATTACTGAGTCAGAAAATACAAAAAAAAGTATGTATTTAATATTATTTGCCAAATTGATTGGTTTTGATACAATAAGTAGTTGAATTAGTAATTAAAACTATCTGTAACCTACTTCAGGTATGATATATTAGATGAGGCTTAAATAATTTTCTAAAATGTATAGCCAATCTGTAAATTCAGCACAATCCTAATAAAAATCCCAACAGGCTTGAATGTAACTTAACAAAACCATTAATTCAAATTTCTGGTTATAAAATTAATATTGAAGAGAAAAGGACAAAAAACAGTCAAATTTTTTTTTGATAGAGGAATATGCCCTCCCAGATATTAAGTTATATTATTTAGCTAATAATTATTAACTCAGTATATTATAGACTGAGACATTTAAAGAGACCAACAGAAGAGAAGAGTCACAATGTGTAGGTGGCAGAGAAATCTGACCTTGGCAGAGACTGAATTACAGATCAATGAAGAAGAATTTACTGTTCAATAAAGTGAGTCACCATGGCTGCAGCAGGGAAATGATGGGACTGATTTTAACCTCACATACACCATAGAAAAATTAATTCTTAGTGGATTAAGGACCTAAATATGAAAAACAAAATTGTTAGTTAAAAATAAGGAATATTTTTATTACTTCAGAGGACTGAAGTAGCTCTCAAACAAAACACAAAAAAAGGGAAGCTATTAATAAACCATTAATGGTTAAGAATTCCAAAGAGCACCATAAGTAAAGATTTTAAAAGCCTTTGAAAGATGAAAGGAGATGGTATTTGCAATGCCCATTGCAGACAAAGAACTGATAGCCAAAATACTTTTTCTAAAACTTAAAAAATCATCTAAAGACAATCCACAAAAGAGGAAATAAAAAAGGCAATAAACATAAAAATGTGAAATAAATGTCTGACCTCTTCTATAACTGAGATAGTACAAATTAAAATGAAATACCCTACATCCACAGGACCACCAGCAGAAAAGTGACATCTGAGAAGCTCTAGGTTAAGATGCCTACACTATTATCATCAGCACATTATTTGCCTTTTTAGGCTCAGTCTCTCCCACGTGCACAGTGTGTTTTATCTAAGTCTACATAACGTGACATCACAAGAGACCAAATGCAGAAGCAGAAATAAGAATACAGCTGTGTTCTATTAAACTAGACATTTAAGAGATTTCAAAAAATATAAAACTGCAGATTTTCCAGGATTTTGTTTGTTTTAGAAAACAGAGTTGTTTGTTTGTTTGTGTGACTGTTTGTTTTTTCTTTGAGATAGGGGCTCACTCTGTCACCCAGGCTGGGAAGCAGAGGCACGAACACAGCTCATTGCAGCCTCAACCTCCTGAGTTCAAGTGATCCTCCCACCACTGCCTCCTGATTAGTTGGAACTACAGGCCTGCATCACCAAGCCTGGCTAATTTTTTTTATTTTTAATTTTTTGTAGAGACGGGGTCTCCCTATGTTACCCAGGCTGGTCTCAAACTCCTGGGCTCAAGTGATCCTCCTGCCTCAGCCTCCCAAACTGCTGGGATTATAGACATGATCCACTGTGCCCAGCATCTTATGCTAATGTTACAAAAACATGCTATTTTTTTAACATATAATGGCTTTATTATTATTTTTAAACAACTTAATAAATGAATTAATGGAAAATTTTTCTAGTTAGGTAAATACGGATAACTATCACTCACAAAAGCAAAAGCTATTTGAGGGTCCTCAATAATTTTTACAAGTGTAAAGGGGTCCTGAGAGCAAAGTGTTGAGGTGCTGGTAATGCTGTAGAACAATAAGAACCCATTACACACAGCCAGTGTCAGTGTAAACTGGGCCAAGTAATCCAGACAGCACCCTAATGGCAGCTAGTGAAGTAGAAGGCACCCATATGCTAAACCCAGTGATTCCATCACTAGATATACACCCTACAGAATACCCCACACATCCTTCTGCCCCATCTTCACTTTAACTTTTTTTGTAGATAAAAAAAATTCATTGTTTTAATTCATCAAATACCTATTAAGAACCTATTATGTGTAAGGGGCTATTCTAGACGCTGCAGGCATGAGAGTGTGCAAGACAAAGTTTGGGCTGGAGTGCAATGGTACGGTCTTGGGTTACTGCAACCTCCACCTCCCGGGTTCAGGCGATTCTCCTGCCTCAGCTTCCCAAGTAACTGGGATTACAGGCGCCCGCCACCACGCCCAGCTAATTTTTGTATTTTTAGTAGAAACAGTTTCACCATGTTGGCCAGGCTGGTCTCGAACTCCTGACCTCAGGTGATCCACCCGCCTTGGCCTCCCAAAGCACTGGGATTACAGGCATGAGCCACCGTGCCCTGCCAGAGCTTGCATTCTATCAGGAAAATGGATGTGTGTTATGAAGTAAAATCAATACAAGAAGACAGAGACAGGGTGTATCTGAGATATTGTGGGCAAGAAAGGGCTATGCTAGAAAGGGATATCTGAAGGAGAACTAAAGGAAGTGAGTACGTGAAACATGAAAATATCTGAGAGAAGAACATTTGGGGAAGACAAGAAGAAGGAACACCAAACACAAAGACCAGAAATGATTACGTTCTTGGCATGTTTGAAACAGCAAGAAGACCAGTGTATCTGAAACAGAATGAACAAAGGGAAAAGTAGTAAGAAATGTGATTAAAGAGACAGGCAGATATGCATGGTGTTCTGGACTAAGGCCAGACTTTGGAACTCATTTATGTGGATGGAAGTGATTAAAAGACTGTGATCAAAGAAACGACACAATCAAACTCGTTTAAAAGAATCACTCTATCTGCTATCAGAGGAATAGGTCATGGAGAAGTACTGAGGCAAGAATAGAATCAGGATTATGAGTTAGGAGCATATTCCAATAATCTAGATAGAAAGATAAGGGTGTTCAAGACCACGGAAGTAGGTGGAATGGAACATGGAAATGATGCTACTTGCTGATGGATTGAATATTAATTCCAGAGAAGAGTTGAGGTTGACTACAAGTTTATTGGCCTAAGGACTGGGTGAATCATCTAAAAAAAAAATGTCTACATTTCTGGGACTGGTAAGCATAGGTAGAAAAGAGAATTTAGAGGATTGTAGTACATTCAATGTTATGTAATACTGTACATCAGTTTAAATGAGTAGACTAGAGCTACATGCTTCAAAAGGTATGGCAATAAGGATGATCTAGTAGCTATCAGAGAAAGAGGATATGTAAGCAGCCCAGAGAATATGGGATCCTATGCATAAGTGGAGGAGCTGGCCTTAGGAAAAGAGATAATAACCCTTTCGCTGAATAGGAAGGAAGTGTGTAAAGTATATGGGTACAGCCGCAGGTAGCTTGATGGATTCTCTGGTGGGAAAACGAAAAAGGTTTTTTTTTTCTTTTGAAAATGAGATGAGGTCATTAGTTGAGAAATCAGTACCAAGGAGTACTCAGAAGAAAGTACGGTAGGACTGTCTCTTAGTGCTGAGTGCTTATTTGAAATGAATAGTCATAGCTCTGAAATGAGTACAGTCGGCAAGGTGTTGGCAAGGATGAACCTCAAAAACATTATGCTAAGTAAAAGAAGCATCGTATGATTCCATTTATATGAAATATCCAGAATAGAGAAATCCATGGAAACAGAATGCAGATCGGTGGTTGCCAGGGGCTGGGAGTAGGAGGGAATGGGAAGAAACTGCTTAATGAGTAAGAGGTTTTAGTTTGGAGTGATAGAAATATTTTGGAACTAGATAGAAATAGTGGTTGTACAACATTGTGAATGCATTAAATGTCACTAAATTGTTCACTTTAAAATGGTTAATTTTATTTTCTAAATAAAATGTTAAAAAGAAGGAACTGAATTAAAACACTGCGTAGGAGGAGAGAGACATACTAAGATTAGCTTCAGGTCTCAGGCCTATCCCAAGGACGAATATCCTGTTAAAAATGAGCCATCCACCTAATGGAAGTTGTAGCTTTGCTGTTAGCTTTTTATACTTCTAAATATGTATTCAAATTTTCCCTGCTCCTTTACCATATAGAGGTTTTAAAAAGTAAGATAACCCATGACGATTTTATAAAATGCATCCAGTTCTTTCCCTATGATTATGGAGTTGAGCCTGTATTTGCAAAGCAGCAGTACCCAAATGTCAACTCAAGTGTTCTGAATATTAATCAAGAAACTTGATCAGGCCCCAGGTACTTTTTGTGCAAATTTCCAGAAATACAAGTAATAAAAAACACAAACTTGGTCCTCAATTAGCTTGCAATCTCGAAAAATGAAAAAAAAAAATACTGTCTGTCATCACTTTTTTCAAAACTTGAGGGGAGGAGGAGGAAGAGAAGGAAAAGAAAAGAAAAATAAGAGGAATAAGAGAAATAAAAAGAACCCTCCCAAAAAAAAGAGGTAGAAGAGGTAGAGGTGGAGGACGAGAGAAGAGGTAGAAGGTAGAAGGTGGACATGGAAGTCAAGGAGGAGGAGAAGGACGAGGGAGAAGAAAAAAGCGGGGAGGAGCAATAAAAAGAATCCGCAGAAGCAGCTGCCAGGGAGTGAGTGGACAGTTAGAGTTGGTCACATTTGGGGTTTTGCCAGGTGACTCAACAGAGGAAGAGCAGGGCATGATGGTTCAGAAAACTTGCAAGGCAGTGGCAACAGTGGCTATGGGGCAGGAGCCTGCGATCTAATCTGGATAAAGAGAGAAGGAAATAGTGAGAAAACATTCTTCTTTCTCCACATCCAAGTGAGAAGTATTTGTCTCCTAGGTTGGAGAATGCTTCTAAATATCCATCCCCCACCTGCTTCCCAGGATATCTAAGCCTTTGGTTCTCAGTCATGATCAGGGTCTAATTACATATGTTAACCAAGCTCATGTTAACACAACAAGTTATAGCTGATTTCCTGAAAAGCTGCCTGGACCCAGAAAACTAGTCCCCGGTTTTTGCACCTAGCCTCCCATCTTCCCTTCAGCAGGACCTGTGGATGCCCAGGTAGCACTGGAGTCCAGAGAAAGGCCAGCCTTATCTGCCGCGAGAACAAATGCCTTACCCACACTGGGCAGCCAAATGTGTCTTGGGTTTAAAGAAGATGTTCTTTTCAAATCATTGAAAGTAGAATAAATAAAGAAAATGGCACGACGTTTCTAAGTCTTTCTAATTCATATATGAGGCTCATATCACAAAATTTTACATATTGATTTTTTAAAAAACTTTGTTAAAGATAAACTGTATCTTACCAGCAATCCTTGTCTGTGAAACAGAACTGGGCTCCTGGATGCATTCCTTCAGGGTGGTAGGCACCTCTCTGCAAATCTACCGCATCAGGACAAACAGAAAGAGAAGAATACTACATAAATAAAGAGACTGTAGTTCAAAAGAAGAGGTGTTATTCTGAATGGCAGCTCTGCTACTTTTCTTCCCCTAACCACCTAAACTTCTAGCTCTACCTTCACTCTCCACTGCAATCTTGTTTGAGCCCCTAACTCCACTGACATTGCTATCAAAAACACCAACCAGTCCTTAGCTGTCCTGACCCCTGTGCACCAGTTAATGCCGTCCACTCCCCCTCCCTTGAATTCTGTTATTACTCTGCAATTCTGGCATTCCTCCTACCTCTCTGGCTGGCTCTCCTGAATTTCCTTCACCAACTCCTTTTCCTCTGCCCATCCATCAAATACCAATATCCTCCAGGGCAGTTGTGTTGCTCTTCTTGCCCTTCACCCTGGGCTCTCCCTGAGTCCTGGTTTCCAAAGGTTTCAGGAATCAAATGGAGTTTTGAGAGGCTAAAGACTGCCCAAAACATATCTTCAGTCCAGCCCTCTCTGTGAACTAGATATTCAGATATGTCCAAATCTGAATTCCTTATCCCTATCTTCCCTGACACCCATTTCATAAACTCTTCTGAAGATTCTAACTAATCTTTCTATATCAATTCTTAGCATCACTTCATCTATCTCTGTAGTAAAGCTATAGCAATATTTCAAAAATATGACTTTCCTCTGCTTAAAACCCATCAATAGCTGCCCACTACCCTCAAAGTGGTAGATTGTTTGCAACATGGAGCTCAAAGTCCTTGTGATGCACAGTGAGTCCTCCAGGATCTCATCTCTGAGAACATCCCTCAGCCTTCCATTCTACAGTGGGCTACTTCCTGGACCTATATACACTGTGCTCATTCTCTGTCTCTTCTAGACACTTTCATTTGCCACTTCTCTCTACACTGCACTTTCCCTCATTCTTCAGCTGAGCAATACTTATTCATCCTTCGTAAATTAACCAGAATGTGATCTTTTCAACAAAACCTTCCACAGCTACCCCTCAAAGCCAAGCAGGTGCTCCACCTTTATGTGCCCATCACTACCTGGATGTTATAATTGCTTGTCTGCTGGTCTCATCCATGATAAGCTCTTTGAGTTAGAAGGAATGCCACACTCTTTAATGCATTCCTATCTCTTAAAATGATACCTGGCAGAAAGTGAGACTCCAATAAAAACCTATTGAGTGAATGAATGACTGTATGAATGAATGAAATATCCCATGTTAGAATTTCCCAAATTATGTTTGTTGTGATTTTCTGCACAATGAGCATTGTTGGTTTTAGACATTCATAATTCACCAAAGTGAATTATATTAAAATTTACATGAAATTCTGCAATAACCAAAGCTCTAGCTTTGTCTGACATAGTGCACCCAAATTAACAACTGTGCCCTTTTCTGCAGAATACCCACTGATACCCTTTGTGTTAAATAAATATGTGTGCTCCGACTGAATATGGACAACCTTTCTGGCAAGTGACACAGGACCTAACATGTCTGGAAAGGAGTGTAGGGGAGAGAGAGCAGTGGATGTTGTAGGAGAGATCACAGGACTCCAGGCCATGAGAAGCCTCATAAGCCAAAAAAGCATTTTGGCTTTCACCCTGAGCAAGATAGAAAACCATTGGTGGACTTTGCTCAGATAAGTCACTTGATCTGAATTATGTTTTAACCAATCATATTGGCTGCTTTGTCTAGAACAGAATAACAAAGGGCAAAGGAAGAAGCAGGGGAGATGAGTGGGGCAGCCTTTGTAGTCATCAAGACAAGAGATGACGGCAGGCTTGAAACAAGTTAGTGGCAATGGGGGTTGTAAGAAGCAGTCAAATGTATGATATTTTTTGACCTAAGAAAAGTTGAAAGAATTGAAGAGGAAATACCTATGTGCCCTCTGACATCTACAACTGTCAAACTTCTGCTACATTTGCCTTATCACACATAGCCATCTGGCTATCCAATAAACCATCCATCCAGTAGATATGTATTTTGAAGGAAAAGCTGCTAATGGTGACTGAGGTATAGTTTTTGGTTTGGGGGTTTTCTTTGTTTCTTTTTGTGATAGAATTCATATACCATAGGATTGACTCCAATATTTCTGACTTAAGTAATAATAAGGATGAAACTTCCATTGACTAAGGTGGGAGATGTATATTAAGGCACAGAAGGGAGAGGGATATCAAAAGCTCGATTGTGTATGTTAGTTTGAGGTGCCTATTAGACATTTAAGGAGAGATGTTGAGCAGGTAGTTGCATACACAAGTTTAGAGTATGGAGAAAGGTCCAGACCAGAGATACACATGTGTGAATCACAGTGACTCAACAGGCAGTGATTCCCAATCAGAGAGACCAGATCAATAAAGCACCTGCATCATTAGCTATAGGATAATGGCTACCATTTAAAGAGGATGAGAGAGAAAATGACTGATATGGAGTCCATCCAAACCAAGGACAGAGACATATCCATTCAATGTCCTATACAGACCTCATACTCTGATATGGTGTGTACCAGGTCAAACGAAAAAGATATCTATGACTTTATCTACTTTTAACCATTTCAATGGCAAAAAAAAAATAATGGTAGGAGGGAAAGATATTAGTTGTATTTGTAGTCACATGCCATTACATTTCACTGGAACCTAGTAAATATATATTTAATGAAAAAAATCATTGAAAATAAACATACATGTGTGAAAAGTCATGTGCAAAATCAGGATGCTATTTTCTTTCTTTTTTTTTTTTTTTTTTTTTTTGAGACAGGGTCTCCCTGTCTCACCCAGGCTGGGGTCCAGTGGTGTGACTGCAGCTCACTGCAACCTGCACCTCCCAGGTATAGGCAATTCTCGTGCCTCGGCCTCCCAAGTAGCTGAGATTACAGGCGTGTGCCACCACGCCTGGCAAATTTTTCTATTTTTAGTAGAGATGGGGTTTCACTGTGTTGGCCAGGCTGGTCTCAAACTCCTGGACTCATGTGATTCCCCCCATCTCGGCCTCTCAAAGTGTTGGGATTACAGGTATGAGCCAACACACCCGGCTCAGAATGCTATTTTAAGATCTTCATTTTCAGAATATCATCACTGGAATTTTCTTACCTAATTCCAACATATACTCATTATTTAATGTAGTATATAATGTATAAATCCCCTAGGCCAAAGAGTTCTGTATAAAATAAAAAGTATTCTTCTAGAATATATGCTTCTGTCTATGACAGATAAAAAATATAAACATTAGTAAGCTTTAGTAAAATTTGCCCCATTTGGATATACTTGAAAGTAAAGCAGTTACATGATCCCACATCTCTGACAACAAAATCAATAAATATGAGAAATGTGTGATAGTAACTTTATACACACCTTATTCCATGTCATATTTACAGTCCTTAAGCTTTCTGAAATTTTATCCCTTTCAGGTAAACTCAGACTTTTATCTGAAAGCATCTCCAATTCAGTTCTATTCAGCCATTTGAGTTTTTCAGCATGTACTTCCATTTCTTGAGTTAAGTCCTGGAGAAGTTAAAAGATAGGTGTGGTTAGAAGGTAGTCAGATAAGGGAAAATTCAAGAATTGTATTAGAAACCTTTTTGGTATTATTACAAATGTAACTTTCTAATTTGTTAAGTGAAAAAATAAACTTATAAGAAGCTTAAGCTCATGCTAACAAATGATAACTAGGAAGGGAGTGAGCACATGCCTTCTGTGTGTATTTTTGCACTCCTGTGCACAAACGGGCTCTCTGGTACTCACTGTCTCTTAACCGGGTCATATATTATTTTTACACTGCTAATTTAACATTCTATTCTTATCTCCTCCTTGCTACTCCATCCTAATATACTGTTCCACCTTTTCTAACTCTCCTCAAATTGTTTACAAAAGAGACATTCCCAAAAAAACCATTGAAATTTTTAGGTAAAAAAGGAAGCTTGTTAGATATTGTCATATTTTAAAAAGAAAACTTAATATATGTTCCACAAAATATTTTTCATCATTATTCAATGTTTCTTTCTCAAAATGCTTCAATCATACTCCTTTATAGACAAAATCTCTGAATTAGTAAGTAACCTTTCACACACACTTTTATGCTTGTATATGTATGAATACACACTCATAATTTCTTTTTTTTTTTTTTTTTTTTTTTTTTTTGAGATGGAGTCTCGCTCTGTCTGTCAGCCAGGCTGGAGTGCAGTGGCACGATCTCGGCTCACTGCAACCTCCGCCTCCTGGGTTCATGCCATTCTCTTGCTTCAGCCTCCCGAGTAGCTGAGACTACATGCGCCTGCCACCACGGCCAGCTAATTTTTTTTTTTGTATTTTTATAGAGATGGGGTTTCACCATGTTAGCCAGATGGTCTCGATCTCATGACCTTGTGATCCACCCGCCTCGGCCTCCCAAAGTGCTGGGATTACAGGCGTGAGCCACCGCACCCGGCCCACAATTTCTTTTTTTAAATAAAAATGTGAGCACATTATGCTGAGTGTTCTGCAACAAGTATTTTAATTCTTAACACAAAAAATAAATATTTATGAATACAAAATTTATGGATATTTGGATATATTTATACATCTATATATGTATGAATTTTTATAGATTATATACATAGACAACTATAAACAATACTTGTTAGTTGCAAACCAACAAGGAAAATCTGATTAATACAACCATGACACTAAACCTATTGCAAGCTGCATTTTGTTCCTCAGCAAGTCACTCTGATAATTACTGATTATTATCTATAAAGTTGAGTTTTGCAGCTTTATAGACAATAATCAGTAATTTTCTTCCAAATCTAAAAACAAAAAACGATATTTCATAGCCCTATTGTATTTTAAAATGATAAGGTCAGTTTACAATATCCTAAAAACCTTTCATCTAATACTGACACCATAATAGTTTGTTCTTTTTACATAAGTGAAGTTTAAGCTCTGCAAGACCAAAATTATAACTGCTCTTTAAAAAATAAAAGATATTCCGCTTTCAAGTTCACCACATTTACCAAAAAGTACAAAGTTTCTTTTCCCTTTTCTTCTTCAGACACGCAGTATGTGACTCTGAAGTATAATGTTCGGGCACCAAAAGGCATATAGACAGAAATAAACAACTTACTCTTAATTCTTGCAGGTTTTCTCCGAATTCGGTGGTTGATCTCTTTTGCATAGCATGCTCAGCCTTTGTTAACCAACAGATAATCTCATCTAGCTGATGCCTGTACTCCATCACCTGCTTACTTTCTCCTTTTAGCCTAAAAGAATATATTATTTAAAAATATTGAGGAAAAACTGCCCAATTAAGCAGAACCTTACATATTTGCTTTGAATATCCTGACTAAATATTTCCCAAAATAAATAATTTCTAATAATTATTTTAATATATATTTTAAGTGAAACAATGTATATATTCTACAATATAAAGATTGCTTAATAATAGACCAAGAAGCTTTTTTCCTTAAATTCAAAAACATTGAAACTAAAGAATATTATCTTCCCTCATCATAAAAAGTTATGTAGAAATTGAATACAAAAGCCTTTTTTACAGTTAGATACCACTCCGCAACATAATGGAAATTTTTTAAAATGTGAAAAATGTCTTTACCTAAAATAATAGGGAAAAAGCATAATACTCTTTGAGTGTTTCACGAATATTGAAAGGAATCATTATATGACATGTTATCACATTAGGTGGTAACTATTACTCTGCTTTATTCATAGGACAGAAAGAATAAGAACAAAGCAAGGTATCAAGAATGGGAGAATCTTACAAGTATTAGGGAAGACAAGAAACATGTGAATTTGGCTTGTTTATTAAAATAACTATTATATTTGAATATAGCACTGTTACAAAAAGAGATATAGAAAAAAACAAAGCAAAAATTTTAAATGATGCAAGGAAAACAGTCAAATGAATATAAAAAAGGAACTGCCTCAATTAGATCTTTATAGTGTTATAAGAATAACATTTATAAGAATATAAACCATCTGTCAGAAGAGAGGAATATGATTAGAACTCATATGACAAATAAGATTATGTGTTTTTTAAAAGGATTTGAAAGCTATTAAGAGCCTGGTGGTATCTTTATTTTTATAGCTGCTATAATTAACTGCTGGTTTAAAAACTGAATGCAATTTTTAAATAAATTGTATTGTATCATTCCTAATAAGAATTTATGTTTTTACGGCTAGGAGTTTTCATTTTTAATCACAAAAGGTCTAACATAATCTTGCAATACATGTAATAAAATATTAGATAATACTTCTATATTTAATAAAGTCAATATTTGATGTATAATGTTTAAAAAAATGAAAATCACTACAAAATCATAATTTTTAAGTATCCATCAAGAAAGAATGCTCCTTTAAGATTAAAAATAAATAAATACAGCAATAGCACTAATTACTAAGACTAAAACAAGTAATCTACCCTCCATAGTGAAAAGTATTTAACTTAAATAACAACTTTGGAAACACCCAAAATACTATTATAGGCCTTTGTTTCTAAAAAAGGGTTGAAATTTCACGTTCCAATGTTCCAAGATCATGACTAATTTAGTACTTTCAAAACAGAACTATGAAGAAAACTAGCATTATAAAGTGATTTCAATAAGATACATTTGAGTCACCCAATATTTTCATCTGCAAATTAGCTAAATATAATCTACATTTTAAATATTATCCCCAAGAGTAAAAACAAATTATAAATTCATGTTCTAACAGAAGATAACAATTGCTCACTAAGGAATAACCCACTGGGCATGGTGGCTCACGGCTGTAATCTCAGCACTTTGAGAGACTGAGGCAGGAGGATCACTTGAGCCTAGGAGTTCGAGACCAGCCTGGACAACATGGCAAGACCTTATTTTTACAAACAATTTAAAAATCAGCTGGGTGTGGTAGCACACACTTGCAGCCCCAACTACTCAGAAGACTAAGGTGAGAGGATTGCTTGAGCCCAGGGGCTCAAGGATGCAGTGAGCTACGATTGCACCATTGCACTCCAGCCTGGGTATCAGAACAAGACCTTGTCTCCAAAAAAGGGAAGAAATAACTCTGCAGGTTGCTGAACTATGCAAATACTTAACTACAGGCACTCAATACAAAAACAAATTGAACTGTGTGATAATTCTCAATTACTTTGTTAACAACATATATACAATCTACCCAAAATGGTCCCAATTTAATATAGATTACCAACCTAAGGTGAAGTTTAGCGTTAATTTACAAAGACAAATATTGTTTTAGTCAAAATATAAGCTGTTGGGGAAGAGATTCATTATTCTTTTCACTTCCAAAAAATGAGTAAAAACACGTATTAGCTTCACCTTATTAGTTTTAGGAGCTGTAATTACCACACTCCACAAATATCTACCTTTAGAAGAATTTCTGCATTTATTGTTAAAACCCTCCCAGCAGGTACATGTTTTTCCTTAAAAAGGTATAGGAGAGGATAGGCACAGTGGGTCATGCCTGTAATTCCAGAACTTTGAGAGGCCAAGGCCAGCGGATCAACTTGAGGCCAGGAGTTCTAGACCAGCCTGGCCAACATGGTGAAATGCCATCTCTACTAAAAATATGAAAATTAGCCAGGCATGGTGACAGGCACCTGTCATCTCAGCTACTGAGGAGGCGGGGCACGAGAATTGCTTGAGCCGGGGAGGCAGAGGTTGCAGTGAGCTGAGATCACGCCACTGCACTCTAGCCTGGGTGACAGAGCGAGACTCTGTCTCAAAAAAACAATAAAGGTCTAGGAGATAAATCATTTCAAGCTAAGACCCTCCATGCAAACTGAATAGCATGACATATAAGATCTTATGGGACCTCATTTTCCAATCTTTCCCCTGGTCATTGAACCCTCCTCTCCTTTCAATCCTTTGCAGATCTCTCACACGACGATGCCATTTATGCCTCCCAACTCTGCTGTTTTACTTCTTCTGCCTAGAAGGCCCTCCCTAGAAGAAATTTATAGAAAATTACTATAAATGCTTTAAACTCAGCTTCGGCATGCTTTCTCTGTGACACTTAAATTCCACAGCCCATCATATCTGCCTCTGTGACACTTTATCTTTTTAATGATGTTTTCGTTCATCATTTTCTTCTTCTTAGTCTTTAAGTTCCTTAATCATACTTGCATCTTCAGTGCTAAACATAGAGCTCAATAAATATCGATCAAGTCATTAATCAATCATTGGCAAAATTCAGCAATATGCTTAGAGAATAAGTTCTAAGATAACTTGCTTTCATAAGAAATAGATACTTTAAGTGTTTACTATGAATAGTCAAAGCATGTACATTTTCCAAACACTATTGCATTTAATCCTCATGACAGTCCTCTGTGGTGATATCATAGTTCTCATTTCCAGAGGAAGACACTTTGGCCAGAGAGTTCTGTGCTCTTTCCAAGTTCGTACAGCATAATATTGAGAGCATAAGACAGTATGATCACTTACTTTCTATGAGATCTTGGACAAGTTACTTAACCTCGCCTCTCTTAGCCTCAGTTTCTAAAGCTGTACAAGGCTTAACAGTCCCCTAAGAGGTGAGTTATGACTCCTAAACAAGGCAATGTGTGCAAGGTGCCAGATACTCTCTCTGCCATGTGGTAATCTCTCAACCAAAACATACAAATTATTATTTGTCTCTTACCAAAACACACAAAATAATAGATTTTTTAAATGAAAAGCAACTGTAGGTCACATGATACTTGAATATTTTAGGTTGCATAATAATACTGGACCTGATAAAGTATTAGATTGGCCTTTCACAAAATGATAGCTTATCACTAAAATAATACTTCATCAACAGAGTTAAAATTAACAGAAAAAAAAATCGTGGAGTTTTTAACCCTAAACTACCAACAAGAAACGAACAAACAAAAAAGATCATTAATGACGGAATATATGAAGCAAAGTAGAAATCATTCATAAATCTTGACTGTCTCAGAAAATAATGTCAAATAATTTTAAATATGGGAAGTGTCTATAGTGTTGAGCATTATATTCCAATTGCAAAACAAATTTGCAACTGGAAGATGCCCAAATAAAATCTGAGTCACTGTAACATAATCTGACATAAAAATTAATAATACTATATTATATTATATTATATTATATTATATTACATAGATGAAGAACTTTATTATTGGCAAAGCATGAATAGAACACAACATTTGACACCAAAATAACTTAGTGAGACGTATTACTAAGGTAGGCTCAATCAGGAAATAAGCAAAGGGAAGGTCTGATCTTGAACCCAGACCTTCAAACCTGAAACCTGGAGTTTCAGTTATATCAACTACTTTAAATTCTCATCATAATCACCATATCATAATAAGCAGTTGTAAATAAAAGGAATAAAGGTGTTTGGTTTTTACATATGTAGCATTTGAGTAGAAAAGTGAGACTTTATGGACAGCCTAAAAATACAGGAAGGGAGAACGTGGGCAGTGGAGGTCTTAAATGTCAGTAAAATTCCTATTATAATGTCAAACAATAAAAGAACTCATTAGATTGCATCTTAAAAGATTCTATCCAAAATATGTTCACTCCTGTGCCTGCAAACAATCATAGCTAAATCACCTTGGCTGCCTATCCTTCACTTCTGCAACAATTGCATCCCAGCGTTGGTTTAAACCTGCCAGTTTGTCTTTCAAGAAGCTTCCATCTGCCTGGGAGAGTTTCTGCACAATCCCATCCCCAGTTCGGTTTAGCGCTGCAAAACTGGGCTGGTGGCTGCTGATGCCCACCTCAAGTTCCTGTAACAGAGCACAACTCAAGATTAGTTTCACTAATAAGTAAATGATTCTGATGCAATGAATCCACCCAAGTATTGTGGTATCAATTTAAGTGTGAAAGAAACAAACTCCTGGAAAGATATTTTATGTTAAAAAAAAAAGGCATTTTAAAACAATTTTAATTACATTTCAATGAACATGCTAAATGAAATTTATTTTGAAATCTAACCCACCTTCACAAATGTCATCAGGCAAAATACAAGGAAGTAGGGCAGCTTAATAACTAAAACGAATAACAGCTGTTTACATTAAAGCATAAGCATCAGTCATGTTTGATGAAAATGAATTGCTCATCTTCTTTCAAACAAGTGCTTGAAGGCATTGCTTTAAAAAATTATATACCCCAATATATCCTTATATCCTTGTGTTCTACCATATACAAGTAAACCTAAATGTGCATTTTACTAAGATATTGCTTCACTGGTTGATATGGTTTGGTAGTGTCCCCACCCAAATCTCATCTTGAATTGTACCTCCCATAATCCCCACATGCCATGGGAGAGACCCAGTGGGAGGTAATTGAATCACAGGGGTGGTTACCCTCGTGCTGTTCTAGTGAGAGTGATCTGATGGTTTTATAAGGGACTTTTCCCCCACTTTGCTCAGCACTTCTCTCTCCTGCCGCCATATGAAGAAGGACATGCTTCTTTCCCCTTCCACCATGACTGGACGTTTCCTGTGGCCTCCTCAGCCATGCTGAACTATGAGTCAATTAAACCTCTTTCCTTTATAAATTACCCAGTCTCAGGTATGTCTTTATTAGCAGCATGAGAACAGACTAATACACTGGTCTACAAATGTTTAAGTAACAGATTGAATGAATATTTTCAAGTCAAATTTAAACACTTATCTGTAACTCCAAAAATAAGAAAAATGCATTAACACATTTATTTATTTATTTATTTAGAGACACAGTATCGCTCTGTCACCCAAGCTGGAGTGCAGTGGCATGATCTTGGCTCACTGCAACCTCTGCCTCCCAGGTTCAATCAATTCTCCTGCCGCAGCCTCCCGAGTAGCTGGGACTGCAGGTGCGTGCCACCATGCCCAGCTAATTTTTTGTATTTTTAGTAGAGACGGGTTTTCACTGTGTTAGCCAGGATGGTCTCGATCTCCTGACTTCATAATCCGCCCACCTCAGCCTCCCAAAATGCTGGGATTACAAGTGTGAGGCACTGCGCCTGGCCACATTAACACATTTATAAGAAAAACAAATGAATTATCTTTAAATTGTCATGTCCTTCTAAATAAAATACATTTAAAAAACTTAATAAAACAGAAAATATTTTTATCAATGGTAGAATTGAAATTGCATGTGCTTTCTACTATTATTTTTAAAGACCTATTGTTATCAGCAGAACTAACTTTGTGTTATATTTTCCCAAGACTGAATTAGACTTACATGAGCAGCTGCCCTGCTGTCGCTCCAGAATAATTTACTTTATGATAATTATCAATGATACAAAGAAATGAGATGCCTAAGTGTTTTAAGTACAAAAAACAGAGGTGAGGCATGCAAATATTTTTTCTGTTCTTGGTATAGTCTTAGGCATAACATTTTACAAATTTTATTCTAAATATAAAATTGTTTAAATAAAATTGTTTTTCACATTAGCCACTAAGGAGTATTTTTATTTAAATTTCTTTGAAATCCTGATTGAAAATTGTTATTGACCAATTTCTTAAACTTTTATAACTGGTAACAAGAATTGGAACAAAAATTACAAATTGTCCATTGACTTCTGAAAAATTAATATATTTTGTCCCTACTTCTGAAATCTGTCTTAACAGGAATACACTAACCATATGTGCAGTCCCCCTCCTCTAACAGAAAGCACTCACCTGCTGATGTATCCTGGCTTTCTCTAAGTCCAGGCTGCCACCTGGAGCACAGGTATCAACCAGTAATTCTTCAGCCTCTGTTATCCACTGTGTGAGGTCATTAAGGTCACAATGGAACTGTCTCCATTCTTCCATTGCCCTGTCAAAACAACTAGAGGACAATAAACAAAATAAAATAGGTTTCCAAATTTTCCAGGACTGCCTAAAGCCATTTTTCTAAAAAAGAAAATCAAATTTCATTTAAACAGAAAGACCTCAAACAACTGAATTCACAGCCTATTGCTCCACAAAACCAATTTTCATAGTGGGATACAGGTAATAATTCCTCCTAGAGATATATGCATCATACCAAGGGCAAAGCAATCTGCTCACACCACCAGCTACCAAATCCTCTCTCTCATACACACACACATGCACACTCACGTATACACACATGCACACTCACATACACACTCACACACTCATGCACACACTCAAGCAGCTTTTTAACTAAAAAGATGCAGCCTTTTCTGGCTTGAAAAATCAGGATCGATTAGTTGTAGGCATGTTAACGCATCCAACTTTATACATTTAACATTTAAATACTGTGAAATATAAAATATGATTCATTATTTTCTTGGGGAAAAATATGTTGTTTTACTACCAGAACACTTAGTTCCTGGCAAGAATAAAGCACAAAAGGCCAAAACACTTCAAAATGCCCGTATACCCCTCTATCTATATGTTATATACTGAATTATGTCCAATCAAAATTCTTATGTTGAAGCCCTAACCCCACAGTGTGACTGTACTTAGAGACAGAGCTTTCCGGGACACAAATAAGGTTAAATGACGTCATAAGTGTGGGGCTCTAGTCTGAAAGGACTGGTGTCCTTATAATAGGTGGAAGAGTCACCACAGAGCTCTCTCATGTGAGGACACAGCAAGAAGGTGGCCATCTGCAAGCCAGTAAGAGAGACCTCACTAGACACCAAATCTACTGGCACCTTGATCTTGAACTTCCAGCCTCCAGAACTGTGGGAAAGTAAATGTCTGTTGTTTAAGCTACCCAGTCTATGTTATCTTATAACGGCTGCCTGAGCAGATTAATGTACTTTGGGTAATGACTGGTCCTGAGGGTCCCATTTACCTAAATACAGCAAAGTATGAAATTGCATGCAGAGCCCGTTATGCAATAAGACAGAGGGCTATTGAGATTTCTGTTTAAACCAAACTCTTTTAAAGATGGCAAAGTAAAACCCAGTGCTTGTTACATTCAGGATACATGAAATAAGCATAAAAAGGAAAAGCTTTATTGGACTAGGATCCTAAATAATTTTTTCTCCTATCTTTTTGTTTAAGAGTAATGGAGCTGAGTTTTAGAAGTGATCTCTGAGATCTTAACAATATTAATAAAATATATATTTTTTAAATAAAATGGCTCCTAATATCAATAACCCCTAAATAATGTGTATATCGTCTTTCTCCATGAAAATTACTTTAAAAATTTTGCTAATACTGCCCACAGTAAAGCAATTTTCTATTGAGCATGGAAAAAGAAAAGCACTTTAAAAAAAGGCACTATGAGGTGATATTAAGACACTCATTATCATTTGCAAAAATTCACAATAACTACACAACAATCACAATTTCCAAATTCGAGATGCTATAAGACTGTTCCAAAGATCTAAAGACTTTGAAAATACAAACATTAAACTTAGAATGTATCATCAGTGACAGAGAGAAAAAAAAAATGGTGGATAGGAGGAAGGTCTAACTTGCAGCTCCCACTCAGACAAACAGCAGCATGTGCAGACACATAGTGGACTTTTGTTCCAAGAACTACTGCAGGAACATACCAGGAAAACTGAGAGAATCTACAGACCCTTTGAAGGAGGTGGAATGCTGCTGCATGCTGCATGGGAGAGCCGAGGAACTGGGGATCAGCTTGCGTTCTCAGCTGGGAGACTTGTCACCTGGGGCAAGTTCTCAACCCTGCTCACCAGCTGCCTGGAAATAAACCCAATGCTGTTGGGTCAGTGGGGGTGTGGGGGTGATGGAAGGGGTTCCTGATAGGACTAAGACTGGCCTTTTGGGCCGTGGGCTGCATGGAAACTGAGTGAGGCCTGCAGCTGCAGGCTTTCCCCCACTTCCCTGGCAACCTGTGTGATGCAGCAGAGGCAGCCATAATCCCCCTGGGAACATAACTCCACTGGCCTGAGAACCACACCCCCATCCCCCATAGCAGCCACAACAAGTCATGCACAAGGAGAGTCTGACTCAGATACACCTAACCCTGCCCAACCTGATGGTCTTTCTCTACTCGCCCCAGTAGCCAAAGACAAAGAAGATAATTTCTTAGGAGCTCTATGGCCCTGCCTGCCGCCTAATCCTCTCTATGCTACTGCAGCTGATGCTCTCTTGTAAGCACCATCTCCTGGCTGGGGGCCAACCAATAGAAAACCAGCGAACTTAACCAAAATACAACCAAGGACTCTCACAGAGGCCGCTTAACTCCCGTTACTTCCACCAGAGCAGGTGCTGGTATCCACAGCTGAGAGACCTGAAGACGGATCACATCACATCACAGGACTCTTTGCAGACACTTTCCAGTACCAGCTCAGCACCCAGTAGCTGTGCTGGATGGCTAGCTTCAGAAGATAAATAATAATCACTGCAGTTCAGCTCTCAGGAAGCCCCATCCCTAGGGGAAGGAGGAGAGCACTATATCAAGGAAGCATTTCATGGGACAAAAGAATCAGGACAGCAGCCACTGATTCCCAGATCTTCCCTCTGACATGCTCTACCCAAATGAGAAGAAACCAGAAAAACAATTATGGTAATATGACAAAACAAGGTTCTTTAAAATACCCAAAAAGATCACACTAGGCTGGGGGCAGTGGCTCATGCCTGTAATCCCAGCAACTTGGGAGGCCAAGGCAGGCAGATAACCTGAGGTCAGCAGTTCAAGACCAGCCTGGCCAACATGGGGAAACCCTGTCTCCACTAAAAATACAAAAATAAGCTGGTGTGGTGATGCGTGTCTGGAATCCCAGCTACTCGGGAGGCTGAGGCAGGAGAATCACTCAAACCTGGGAGGTGGAGGTTGCAGTGGGCTGAGATTGTGCCATTGCAACTCCAGCCTGGGCAACAGAGTAAGACTCCATCTCAAAAAAAAAAAAAAAAAAAAATCACACTAGCTTACCAGCAATGGATCCAAACCAGGACAAAATATCTGAATTGCCAGAAAAAGAATTCAGAAGGTCGATTATTAAACCAATCAAGGACACACCAGTGAAAGGTGAAGTCCAACTTAAAGAAATCAAAACAATGACACAGCATATGAAGGAAAAAATCTCGAGTGAAATAAACAGCATAAATAAAACAACTATTGGAAATCAAGGACACACTCAGAGAGATGCAAAATGCACTGGAAAGTCTCAGCAATAGAATCGAACAAGTAGAAGAAACCTCAGAGCTCAAAGACAAGGCTTTTGAATTAACCCAATCTGACAAAGAAAAAGAAAAAAGAATTTTAAAAAATGAACAAAGCCTCCATGAAGTTTGGGAATATGTTAAAAGACCAAAGAATAATTTGTGTTCCCAAGTAAAAGAGAAATCCAGAAGTATCTAAAACATATTTGCAGGAATAATTGAGGAAAACCTCCCGGCTTTGCTAGAGATCTAGATATCCAAACACGAAAATCTCAAAGAACACCTGGAAAACTCATTGCAAAAAGATCATTGCCTAGGCACATGGTCATCAGGTTACGTAAAGTCAATAAGAAGGAAAGAATATTGACAGTTGTGAGGCAAAAGCATCAGGTAACCTATAAAGAAGAATCTATCACATTAACAGCAGATTTCTCAGCAGAAACCTTATAAGCTAGAAGAGATTGGGGTCCTATCTTCAGCCTCCTTAAACAAAACAATTATAAGCCAGGAATTTTGTATCCAGTGAAACTAAGCTTCATAAATGAAGGAAAGATAGTCTTTTTCAAACAAATACTGAGAGAATTTGCTGCTATGAAGCCAGCACTACAAGAATTGCTAAAAGGAGCTCTAAGTCTTGAAACAAATCCTAGAAATACAACAAAATAGAATCTTCTTGAAGCATAAATCTTGGCCAGGTGTGGTGGCTCACGTCTGTAATCCCAGCACTTTCGGAGGCCGAGGCAGGTGGATCACCTGAGGTCAGGAGTTTGAGGTCAGCCTGGCCAACACAGTGAAACCCCATCTGTACTAAAAAATACAAAAAAAATTAGCCGGGCATGGTGGTGGGCACCTGTAGCCCCAGCTACATGGGAGGCTGAGGCAGAGAACTGCTTGAACCTGAGAGGCAGAGGTTGCAGTAAGCCGAGATCATGCCACTGCACTCCAGCCTGGGTGACAGAACAAGACCTGTCAACAACAACAACAATAAAGCATAGATCTCAAAGAACCTATTAACAATAACAAAATGAAAAAAAAAAAACCCCAAGGTATTGAGGCAACAAATATCATGATAAATAGAATAGTACCTCATATCTCAATAATAACATTCAATGTAAATGGCCTAAATGCTTCATTTAAAAGATACAGAATAGAAGAATGGATAAAAATTCACCAACCAAGTATCTGCTGTCTTCAAGAGACTCACCCGACACATAAAAACTCACATAAACTTAAGGCAAAGGGGTGCAAAATGACAGTCCATCCAAATGGACACCAAAAGCAAGCAGGAATAGCTATTCTTATATCAGACAAAATAAATTTTAAAGCAACAGCAGTTAAAAAAGACAAAGAAGGACATTATATAATGATAAAAAGACTAGTCCAACAGGAAATTATATCCTAAATATATATGCACCTAACATTGGAGCTCCCAAGTTTGTAAAACAATTACTACTAGACCTAAGAAATGAAATAAACAGCAACACATTAATAGTGGTGGACTTCAATACTCCACTGATAGCACTAGACAAGTCACCCAGACAGAAAGTCGACAAAGAAACAATGGAATTAAACTATACCCTAGAACAAATGGACTTAACAGATACTTACGGAACATTCTATGCAACAACTGCAGAATATATATTCTATTCATGAACACATGGAATATTCTCCAAGATAGACCATGTGATAAGCCACAAAACAAGTCTCAACAAATTTAAGAAAACTAAAATTACATCAAGTACTCTCTCAGACCACAGTGGAATGAAATTGGAAATCAAGTCTGAAGGGAACCCTCAAAACCATGCAAATATATGGAAACGAAATAACCTGCTCCTGAATGATCATTGGGTCATCAATGAAATCAAGATGGAAATTTAAAAATTCTTTGAACTGAACGATAATAGTGACGCAACCTATCAAAACTTTTGGGATATGGCAAAAGCAGTACTAAGAGGAACGTGCATAGCATTAAATGCCTACATCAAAGAGTCTAAAAGAGCACAAATAGACAATCTAAAGTCACACCTCAAGGAACTAGATAAACAAGAACAAACCAAACCCAAACCCAGCAGAAGAAAAAAAAATAACCAAGATCAGAGCAGAGCTAAATGAAAATGAAACAAATAAACAAAAATACAAAAAAAAAAATGAAACAAAAAGCTGGTTCTCTGAAAAGATAAATAAAATTTACAGACTACTGGTGAGATTAACCAAGAAAAGAGAGAGGATCCAAATCAGTTCAATTAGAAACAAAATGGGTGATATTACAATTGATGCCATAGAAATACAAAAGATCAAGGCTATTATGAACATTTTTATACACATAAACTAGAAAACCTAGAGGATATGGATAAATTCCTGGAAATATACAACCCTCCTAAATTAAACCAGGAAGAAATAGAAACTCTAAACAGACCAATAACAAGCAGCAAGATTAAAATCATGATTAAAAAATTACCAGCAAAAAAA
The DNA here is from genome assembly GCF_029289425.2 of Pan paniscus. NCBI lineage: Eukaryota > Metazoa > Chordata > Mammalia > Primates > Hominidae > Pan > Pan paniscus. The sequence continues at coordinate 164,515,542 of NC_073254.2, read as the reverse complement.
GGCCCAGGACCCGATGGGTTCAGAGCTGAATTCTATCAGACATTCAAAGAAGAATTGGTACCAATCCTACTGACACTATCCAAAAGATAGAGAAAGAGGGAATCCTCCCTAAATCATTCCATGAAGCCAGTATTACCCTAATACCAAAACCAGGAAAGGACATAACAAAAAAGAAAACTACAGACCAAATCCCTGATGTAGATGCAAAAATCCTCAACAAAATACTAGCTAACTGAATCCAATAGTATATCAAAAAGACAATAAACCATGATCAAGTGGGTTTCATACTAGGGATGCAGGGATGGTTTAACATACACAAGTCAATAAATGTGATACACCACATAAACAGAATTAAAACAAAAATCACATGATCACCTCAACAGACTCAGAAAAAGCCTTTGACAAAATCTAGCATCCCTTTATGATTAAAATTCTCAGCAAAATTGGCATAGAAGGAACATACCTTCAGGTAATAAAAGCCATCTATGACTTTTAGCCCATAGCCAACATTATACTGAATGAGGAAAAATTGAAAGCATTCCCCCTGAGAACTGGAACAAGAAAAGGATGCCCACTTTCACCACTTGCATTCAACATAGTACCGGAAGTCCTAGACAGAGCAATCAGACAAGAGAAAGAAATAAAGGGCATCCGAATTGGTTAAAAGGAACTCAAACTGTTACTGTTTGCTGGTAACATGATCATATACCTAGAAAACCCTAAAGACTCATCCAAAAAGCTCCTAGAACTGGTAAATAAATTCAGCAAAGTTTCAGGATACAAAATTAACGTACAAAAATTAGTAGCACTAAAAATTTAAAAATGAAAATAAAATTGAGATGTAATCTATCACTATTAAACTGGCAAAGTTTTTTTAAATAATAAAAAAAAACCTGTCAATGTTAGTAAGGGCTCAAAAAGAAGGATATTTTTACAAATACTGTTGGCAGGGGTAATAGTAACCAATTTCATGATATAATACAGAGGTTTAAAATGTCATTATTTTTAAAGAAATTTGTCTTCATCTAATGATCAAGCCTAATGAAATATAAGTATGGATAAAGATGTATGTAAAAGAATGTTCTCCAAAGGTACAAAGAGAAAATTTGTAAAATCCATACAAAGGAATATACCAAAGGCCACTAAAAGCTATCTTTTCAAGGATTAGTCACATTGAAATATGTAGGCTAAAATAGAAAAAAAGAGAAGGAACATGATGCCTAGTTTTTGTGCGTATGTCTCTCAAATTACCCAATGTATTATTCTGTGCTCCCTTTCCTCTTATACAGCACTTTCCACTGGGTTATTTCATAACTTATTTGCCTTTCCATCACATCCACAGCTACTGGCAAAAATCTTACCTGTTTTCATTTCTACCTATTAATAGTCCTGGTCAAAATCTAGTAAGAAGGCTCAAAAGCATTCATTTAAACAGAAGGCTATAAAAAAGAGTTTGGTACTATATATGGATTCTAATTATCTGTAGCTGCCTCTGTTCTTCACTCACATTAATCATCAAGTGTGCTGAGAAAGTGAACATTAATGAAAAATTTCTTTAGTTTTTTTAAAGAGAATGGACACTATTTAGACACTAAAAATTAGAAGTGCTTCCATATCATTAAGATATTATGTTATAAATGGTCATCTATACATGATCACATTCCTCCTTTAAGGAACTATACTCATCACAATTTATTAAACAGGGCATAACGCCGGGTGCAGTGGCTCACACCTGTAATCCCAGCATTTTGGGAGGCCAAGGCAAGGCGGACTGCCTGAGGTCCGGAGTTCAATACCAGCCTGGCCAACATGATGAAACCCCATCTCTACTAAAAATACAAAAATTAGCCAGGCGTGGTGGTGTGCGCCTGTAATCCCAGCTACTTGGGAAGCTGAGGCAGGAGAATTGCTTGAACCTGGGAGGCAAATGTTGCAGTGAGCTGAGATCATGCCACTGCACCCCAGCCTGGGTGACAGAGCAAGACTCCTTCTTAAAAGAAAAAAAAATAATAGGGCATCCTACAAGGATATGAAACATGTTCTCATTAATCTCACTGTCCACATGATCTTCTTCATGCCCATGAACTTGCAGGCATTTTTTTAAATTAAATATTAATTTCATTTACACATACCCTTTCCGATCACTGTACATTCTATTAATTCTGTCCCATTTTGCATTCAGCTGAGTAAGTGTATCTCTGATCTGAATGGCTTCAGGTCCAGAGGCTTCAAGGATGACATCTGGCTGTTTTTCATGAATGACTGCAATCTGCTCTCCAAGTTTGTCCAGTTGGTCTTTGATATTCTAAAAATATATTGTCATGGATTAACAAAATCCAGCAAAGTAACAAAAAAAGGAATCACAGATGACCAGATATTTATATTGTAGAACACTCATTTGAAATAATAATGAGACATAATCATTGTTAATCATGAAAACTGAAAACTTTTTTTTTTAAATGATACTCTGTTTTAACCAAAGTGTGTGGAATATGCTACATAATATACTCAAGGCAGGAAAAAAAGTCCTCACAATAGTAGCATTTGTACAGGACACATGAAAGGCTTCAGTAACATTCTCTATAGGTAATGAGGCATTTGAAGCTGGAAATAGTGATATTTTCAAATATCTAATAATGTTAGTTTAAATGAGAGGAATGCACTATCAAATCCATATTATCAGTGAATTTATTGTGATTTTACATATAAATGCAATCAAGTTACATGAAAATGCCTTGCTAGAATTTAAGTTTAATTAACTTACAATCAAGATGCCATTCCATACCTCAACTGGCCAATTTTAAACCATTATAGATTGCCTGATAAATGCTGACAATTAACATCAACTGACAATCTAGTTTATAAGACAGGAAGGTGGTCTATGTCTCTGTTTAATTTTAAACAAGGCTCTGATGTTGCAAATAATTTATAACTGTGCACATTTAACAATCCATACCCACTTTTTTAAAATTCAAAATTTATTATATTTTCTTTGACAATATAGGAAAGCTTTACTAGTCATACATATTATCAATCCCCTGGCACAAATTGTAAAAGATATAGACCATCTAAGTAGGCACAAGAACAAATTTCTTCCTCTACTTCTACATTAACTGTGGCCATTCAAACACAGTGCCCAGAGGTCTACCTTCAGAGAGTCTTCCTGAAAAGAGAAGTCTTCGTAAATAGCAGTGTTGAGCTCTGGAACATTAAGCGATAATTCAACATCATCCATGCAAAGTAAAATTTTGTTAATTTCAACCAGATAATCTGTAGGAAGAAGTGATGATCTAATTCCAGAAGCAAGTTGACCCATTTTCCTCTGTTGAATAGGGATTGCCTACAAAAACAGCAAAAAAAAAAAAAAAATATATATATATATATATATCTTAAAATACCCCCACAATGAATAATAACAATACAAGACTATTGTGTGAAGGAATGCAATATCATGAACCAAATTTTTAAAACTTAAGTTTTAATGTTTTATATTATAAACCTACCTTGCAACAGAAAACCTTAACAATCTGTATCCTAATTTTCATCTGCAGCATGATATTAAACAGTATAAGTATGTTATTAATTTGACAGGTTTTAAGATCTATGTCATCTAAACTCAGTTAGCAAACAAAAAACAACAATTCCTTTCTTGAGTTGTTGAAAGAATGAGAATATCCTGCCAATCATAAAGTTTTGTATGAAATAAAACATTTTGATACATTATTTCACTCTTTTAAAAATATCACAATTTTAAAATTGGACCTCATTGCTAAAAATATAAGCAAGTTAAACATGTTTCCATAACACAACATGAAATGCACAAAGTGTTTTGATTAAAATAATATCCAGGTAATTCAGTATGTAATCTTAATCTCTGAGAATAATATTATAGAGCAGGAATATCCTACATTAGAAAATAGATCATGAAGTGTCATATTTAGACAGACTTGAGGCTCTATGGACTACTCATCTGCCCTAATATAGATTTTCTGGATCCTCTTCTCAGAGCTTTCTTTTTCATTTTTATTTTTTTGGCGGGGGGGTGGTGCGGGACAGAGTGTTGCTCTGCCTCCCAGGCTGGAGTGCAGTGCTGTGATCTCGGCTCACTGCACCGTCTGCCTCCCAGGTTCAAGCGATTCTTCTGCCTCAGCCTCCTGAGTAGCTGGGATTACAAGCATGCACCATCATGCCCAGCTAACTTTTATATATTTAGTAGAGATGGGGTTTCACCATGTTGGCCAGGCTGGCCTCGAACTCTTAACCTCAAGTGATCAGCTGACCTCAGCCTCCCAAAGTGCTGGGATTACAGGCATGAGCCACCGTGCCCGGACCTCTTCTCAGAGCTTTCAAACAATAAAGTGCTCTCTGGGATGGACCGCCAGTCCTTCAGGAGTTCAAACCCTTTACTCCTAGATGGCCACAATTTAGTAAGTGCTATGTATTACCACTTGCAAAGGGCCAAACTGCAGCTGCTCATGAATTAAGGTACCTTCCTTGACATCTTCACTTCTCCTATGTTGAACTTCCAAAAAATGATAATCATCTGTAAATTCAAGATGATAGGTAAAACAATCACAAATGCATGTTAATTCAGTTAGTGATCTTGAAAATGGTTACAATCCAATCTCTAAAGGAATCCAAGACTCATGACTAAAATCATGGAGTGGGTAACATGGTGTTGAACCCAGAGGACTGCATTATTGCCTCCTAGAATTTGTTAAACTACTGCGTCCACCATTTGAGGGTAGTTCTGGATAGCCAGGTTAGAAGCAGGTCTATACATTTCTTGACTTTAACAACAGAACTAATTACACTTGTCTCCAAGATTAATTTTATTGTCCTAATGCCGCAAGTTTAAATTTTAGTCAGAAAGCATTTCTAGATATTTACCCATATGTCTAAGGAAACAAATTCTGTGTTTTAAGCAAATATAAAAGAATGCTGAAATAAATAACATATCTACCCAGAAACCAGTTATGAATAAAAAGATGCTAAGTATTTTTTAAGAAAAGAAAAAATCAAAAATAATTCTTTTGGATTTTCATTTCAAATAAGCCAGTGTTTTTATTTTGGAAGATCAGAAAACTAGGCTCAATTGTTCTCCCTCTTAACTTTAAGGAAAAGAAAATAGCCCAATGAAAGTATTTCTAGGTTGAGTAATCATGTCGAAAAAGTAAAAGAGGAAAGTGGGACCCGTTTTCCTTCTTGGCTTCCCATCCATTAACCAAGATTTTGCTGAAAGGTCATCTGTTTTCCAAAAGACCAAAAAACTCCAGACATCCAACTACTTTATTATGCTTGTAGGGACATTTACCTTTGTAGTACTTTCCTCATTTAGCACCACTAGATAATACATGCCACATTTGTTTTTTAATCTGCTCCATTAGGTAAATGTTGGGAGCCACTTTTATACCTCAGCTACTACTGCAAGACTGGAATTCCTATGCTGCTTCTTCAGTTACATAACGGATTGTCATTCTGCAAGACCACGTGTACCTGAAGCTTTAGAATAAACTAGGGAGGTTAGTAGGTATCATAAAGATCCAAGTTTTAAAAATTCCCATTCATTAAGACTGCCTCTTTTTCTCTTCAGACTATAGGACAATCCAGGATTTTTCTGAGCCTTCCCACTCTTGCAGAAGCAGCAAGGCCGTTCAAGACTTAAACATGTGCTTTCTGTATTCCCAAAATAGATTTTTTTCCCCCAAGAGAGTGATCAATCAAAATGCCCTAGGACTAAAAAAATGTCCTCGAGATCTGACCGAGACTTTACTTCTGGACAATTTTATTTTTAAAGAATTCTCCTAGGACACAGAAACACAAATATACTAGAGGTCAGTATTTAAATGAGACAGTGTTACATGACGTAGCTCACATCATATAGTAAAGATTAAAGAGATTTTTAAGTGAGTGTTTTATTAAATTTCTAAGTTTTGTTTTTACCAAACCATAGGAAAAACCTGGAACTAAACAGAATTGAATATTCATCAACTTTCTGGAGGATAAAAACTTTTTAGATCCCAAAACAGAAACCCCTGAAAAATCACTAAGGGAAAACATAGTCACCTGTGGCTAAACAAAAATTTTAAATGGTTATATCTTAAAGATAAAATAATTAGAAGATAAATATCAATAAGATAATATTTTATAGCAATTATGGCAAGTGGTTAATATCTTTATAAAGTGCTCATACATAATTTAAAAACAGTAATACTCTAGTAAACAAATTGGAAAAGGTCACTTAACATATATTTCAGGTAAGACAATGAGTCCTGTAAACTAGTGCTTCTCAATCCTAATTGTACATTAAAATCATCTACAAATGTTTTGTGTTTTGTTTTTGTAAATGCCCACACCTAGGTCCTGAGAGATTCTGATTTATCTGTTTCAGGAATTAGATCTGGGCACTGTAGTTTTTTTTAAAGCTCCCCACAGTAATTCTCATGTTCACACTTAAGAATCATACAAGTTTGAAAACTATAGATTTGAAGTTTGTAACATAGTTTGCCTACCAATGTTAGTAAAGCCAGAATGAAATTAGCTTGTATAGTATATATTAGTACTTTTAACAAACAAATTTATTTATGTATTAAAAGCTTAAAACTTATTTCTATTTTGTGCTAGTAATAATTTCTGATTTCGGACCCAAAGATGAAAAAGATATTGCCTGAACTTGGAGAAGCATTAGGGAAGAAAGATATTTTAAAAAGTCACAATAAAGCAGAGAACTATAATATAATCTGACAGAAGTTAGAAATAAAAATGGAGCTGAGTCTTAAAAGATAACGCATTTTTCAGCTAACCTAAAAAGACAAAACTCACTCTAGGGAATGGGAATAAAATTAATAAGTTCCCAGATGTGCTAAGGCACATGATGTGTTTAGGAAAATGTAAAGAAAAACCAGCATAGCTGTACTACATGGGAAGTGACAGCACATCAAAGACATAAGGAGCCAGGGGTCAGACTGAAGACTTTGTATGTCGTTATATTGACAGACCTTGCATTTAAAGCTTTTTCTGTATTTTGCAATATTTTCCTAAACAGTTTCTTCGATGAAGGAATGACATGATCAGCCATGACTTTGGGGAGAATAACTGTGAGGAAGAGACAAAGGACATGCTAGAGTGAGAAAAAACAGACATAAGAATATGTCCATGGGATATAATATCATGGGAGAAAATCATTAGTCTAAATTATGGAAAGGATAGTGAAGTAAAATAAGCTAAGTCACTTTCTGATGGTCATAAAACAAGCAGCTGGTAGAGCAATATCTAACTTCACATTCAAACCTGTACGTTGCTTCAAGCAGTCTCAACAGTTTTAATGCCTACTCAGTGTGATGTGAGAAGATATGTGAGGAACAAGAAATAGTTAAGAAGGATGTTGAGGCTTCAGCCTTGAGAGAATGGCTAGTTTTTAAAGTATAGTCATGCATTGCTTAATAACAGGGACATGTTCTGAGAAATGTGTCTCTAGGTTATTTCATTGTCATACAAACATCATAGAGTGCCCTTACACAAACCTAGATGGTGCAGCCTCCTGCACACTTAGGCTGTGTGGTATAGTCAATTGCTCCGAGGCTAAAACTTTACAGCACGTTATTGTACTGAATACTATAGGCAATTCTGAAACACAGTTGGAAGTATTTATGTATCTAAACATATCTAAACATAGAAAAGGTACAGTAAAAATACAGTACCATAATCGATCTACTTAATTTCCAAAGTCATCAAATAAAAATCGTTCTAGAAGGAACTACCAAAGAACGGACCCCAGGGAACAACAGCACACTTAAAATGCAGCTAGAAAGATTGCCGTTTAAAAAAGAGCTGGAGCTGGATATGGTGGCCCACACACCTGTAGTCCTAGCAACTTGGGAGACTGACATAGGAGGATCACTTGAGCCTAGGAGTTCAAGATCAGCCTGGGCAACATAGTGAGACCCCATCTTTAAAAAAAAAAGAAAAATATAAAGAAATAAAAAGGGAGCTGGTAGTGAATCTTTACTAGAATATAAATCATATTACATCACTTTCACAAACTGAGTTATTTTTAAACTAGAAATTTTTTTTGACATAGACAAGACCTTCACAAATAAAATATGGAATTGGAGGAAGCCACTTCTGAAATAGATAGATCTCTTTTAGGTTTGATAACATAATCAGAAATCCAAAAGAGATGGCCAATAATAAGGTTTTACATTTCCATTTTGAGTTCTGCACCATCCAAAAATATGAACACATCTAGTAACACACACCAGAAAGGAGGAGATGATATTCCAACTGGTGTGTTTTAAAGCATCTGTGATGCAGCATCACACATCTGAACGGCAAGAGTTAAGTAAGGTATTTAAATGCAACAGAGACTCTCCAATCATAATACCTTAATTTTGTTGTATCTAGTATGCAAAAGTAATAATTGCAAACGGATCTTTTCTTTTTTATTATCTTCCATAGGTTGATGTAACATTTCTTCTCCTCTTTGTAGAACTTCCTCAATCTGGGCGCTCTCCTCATCCATCTAAATTTTTAAAAGGAAAAAAAAAAATGACTCAAAAGAAAAATGCATAAGGTCACTTCCTATCAACTCCTAAGGAGGAAAACTAACCTACTTAGTATAGTATACGTCAAGATATGTTAACCTGAACGATCAAAAAATTTATGTTTTTTAAAATATATTTTATATTTGAAGATAAAATGTCTCAAAGAGAGTTTAGCAAACATTAGATAATACTAAGGATTATGTCTAGTTCAGAAACTGAGTCTATTTTCTTTTTAAGCACATGAATCATGTGACTCTTACATTGACACACATCAAAAAATCACATTTGAATTTGTTTCATCATGTTTGACAGATTATATGGGCAAACATCTTGATGTAAAAATAAAATTAATAGAGAAGAAAAATGAGAACACTATGGTTTTGAAATCTCCTTGAACCAACCTTTTCATCTTCATCACTGGATTCCAAGTGTTTTTCCACAAATTTTAACATATTTTCTATGTCATTTTCTAATTTTTCCAAGTCAGAGAAAGGCACACCAGTTTCAAATGTTTCAGTGGTGACCAAACATTGGTATAATGGTTCCTGAGCAATTAGCAACTGTAGAAGGAAAAGAATTCTCTGAAAATAGATTTTTAATTTGACTTTCCATCATTAATCAGAGAGATGGGGTGTCAAGAGAGAAACTAACACTTTTTAAACTGACTTTTCTATTCAGCTCAGCTAACTTTTGTTTCATTCATTTATATGGCAATGATTTTACCAATTCAGACTTCTCTGAATGACCCGTTTTCTCCAAACTCTAGCCAGGGATGTGACGTAGTATTGCAATTCATTGTGGCTGCCCAGAGTGTTGTGGCGTGGATTTGGAGACCACATGCGAGCATAGCAGGAAACTATGGCCATGATCCAGAAACTATCCTTACCATGGCCACAGAAAGGAAGAACAGCCACCCAGCCCCCAGGGCAGGGACACCTCACAGAATGTCTCCCAGTTAAGTTTCCTCAGTAGAATTCCCCTTGGATTTTCATACACAAACGTCAAAGAAGTGCATATTTCTCAATGTCATCTTTTCAGATAACATTTACGTAGAAAAATTTTATATTTGTTTAACTAAAACTCAATAAAACAATTTAAATAAAACTAAATGCAGATAAATACCATCTGGGGTTGGCTAAGTGTGGGAAAACTAGCACTCTCTCATAAAGGTCCTATTTATTACCCTGTTAATTAAATGTCTAAAGCTCTTTATTAAATTTATAAAATCAGGTAGTACTTTCCTACATTAGGATTAAACTGTGAAATTATCTGTAACTTTTAGATTTGTCGTCATGTAAAACAAAAAAAAACAAGTTCTGTGGTGTGTGCAATGTGAACACATATAGAGTGTGACCATAAAATAAAGGGTTTAATATTCATCCCTAGCTTGGGAATTAGTTTCATCATTTCATAACCAATTCTAACCTTTGACTGAGTCTTTGAAACCTTTTCTCAAATAGGTTATTTTCTTCAATACTAATTGCTTGTTTTCTCTCCTTCATATGCACAATCACAAATAAATACGGACAAATGCTCCAAAGAAAAAGTGATTAAAAACATTTTAATTTAAAAATTGTTGGCCAGGTGCAGCAGCTCACACCTGTAATTCCAGCACTTTGGGAGGCCAAGGCGGGCAGATCACTTGAGGTCAGCAGCTCAAGACCAGCCTGTCCAAGATGGTGAAACCCTATCTCTCCTAAAAAAAAAACACAAAAATTAGCTGGGTGTGGTGGCAGTTGCCGGTAATCCCAGCTACTTGGGTGGCTGAGGCAGGAGAATAGCTTGCACCCAGAAGGTGGAGGTTGCAGTGAGCTCATGCCACTGCACTCCAGCCTCGGTGACAGAGAGAGAAAACAATAAAATTAAAATAATAAAACAAAATTGTTGATGTATGTACTGTATGACTATCATTTAGATACATACCCATAGGAAAAATGGTTTACTCTAAAAGCATAATTACTCACTTTGGCACTTTTGATATGTTGAGACACCTTTTCAAAGTTCCTATTCAGCTCAGCTAACTTTGGTTCTACAAGCTCCCTGCTTGAGCTTCCACGGGCATTCATCAAAATAAGGGCTTGATCGCGGACATTTTCAACCTGGAGGTTGGCATCATCCAGCTCAGATACTAAACGCTAATTATAAGAAAACACAAAATTATCTCATGGGAAAAATCAAACCCAAACATGAGTGTGATGCTTATACAGAATGAAAGGTAGTTTAAATAAATATCTGGGATCCCCAGTAAGAGATTTCAGCATAATCAACCAGGTGAGAGCTGTTCACATAGGACTCGTTGGAGAACACAGAGGTAAGTAATTCTCATTGGAAAATACAGAAGTAAAACTCGCTGGAGAATACAAAAGTATGTAAGACTCATTGGAGAGTACAGAAGTAAGACAGACTCATTGGAGAATACAAAAGTAAGTAAGACTCACTGGAGAATACAGAAGTAAGCAGCACTCAATGGAGAATACAAAAGTCAGCAAGACTCATTGGCATCTTATGTGAATAGCTCTTACTCTGGTTGATTGTGCTGAAATCTCTTACAAGTCTTTCAATTTCAAATTCGTCTTTTATTTTGTCTCTTATTGTCTCAGTTTCTCCCATCAAAATAAATGTTAATGAATCTAATGCTTGGGAGGAATGAGAGCTAAGTAACTTAGAGCATTCCACAAGAGAAAACATGACAACAAAACATTCCACTCCCAAAAGTGTTACTGATGTCTATGTTTGCTACCTTCACAATTTCTTCCTGTTTACTTGTTGGTTTCTTTTCAATTTCATCCAATAGAGCTTCAGCTTGATAAAGCCAGGTACTTATGTGAGCCACGTTCCCATCAAATATTTCTAGCTGGTTCTGATGGTTCTACAAAGGAATTAATAAAATGCTTACATAACCATATGAAATATTTAAAATGATAATCTTAAAAGAGATTTAAAAGACCTTCAAAGAGCAAACTGTACCATGAATTTAAAGAAGAGCTTTCACCTTCCTGCAGAGCTCTTCTTCAGTGAATAAATCATCTTATTCCTAAAAATGCACATCTATGGTGCTTAACACTTTTTAAATTTATTTGATTTAGACCTCAGCACAATAAAAAGTTGAAGTAGAATAAAAGGTGAAAGTTTCTTTTTCAATTTCAATGCAAGTTCATCTCTTATTCCTTATTCTTATATTACAACTGATCTGATTTGCCCTCTTCAATCTTTTTTTTTTTTCTTTTGAGATGGAGTCTTGCTCTGTCGCCAGCCTGGAGTAGAGTGGCGCAATCTCAGCTCACTGCAACCTCCACCTCCCAGGTTCAAGTGATTCTCCTGCCTCAGTCTCCCGAGTAGCTGGGACTGCAGGCGTGCACCACCACACCCAGCTAATTTTTGTATTTTTAGTAGAGACGGGGTTTCACCGTGTTGGCCAGGATGGTCTTGATCTCTTGACCTTGTGATCCACCTTCCTCAGCCTCCCAAAGTGCTGGGATTACAGGTGTGTGCCACCGCACCTGGCCCATATTTTTAAAAAACTCATTTAAGGAATAATTTTTTAAAATGATGAAAATATGATTGAAAAAGATTCTGTATGCTCTGCTCAAAGGACAGTGCCTTTGTCTCCTTACCTCAGTATCACCAGCCCTTAATATTACATCTGGCACAGACCACAGCAAGATGTACTGAAGCAGGACATGAAATGTGCTTGACAGAACAGATTTGAAAACAGAAGCAAGAGTTAAGCAGATTATGACTGGGAAAAACAGTTAATCTAAGGCAAGAAGTTAGAGTGTGACCAAAAAGGGTAACGAGACTTATGATGAAATTAAACTTTAGCAATTATATTTTGTGGGATAAAAGAAACTGGAAAATGCTTAGACAGTAAAAGTTTTTACAAAGAAAGAAATCATTAATCTATAATATGAAACATAGTTGAAAAAAGAGAATGTAGGCTGGGTGTGGTGGCTCACGCCTGTAATCCAGTACTTTGGGAGGCCCTGATGGGAGGATCACTTGACCTCAGGAATTCAAGACCAGCCTGGACAACATGGTGAAACCCCCTCTCTACAAAAAATACAAAAATTAGCCAGGTGTGGTGGCACATGCCTGTAGTCCCAGCTACTCTCAAGGCTGAGGTGGAAGGATCACCTGAGCCTGGGGAGGTCGAAGTTGCAGTGACCCATGATCATACCACTGCACTCCAGCATGGGTGACAGACTGACACTCAGCCTCAGAAAAAAAAAAAAAAAGTGAACAAATAAACAATATAAAAAGAAAACAAACTTGCCCTTGTACCCCTGAACTTAAAATAAACATTTTTAAAAAAAGAAAATGTGAACTAATGAATGATATGAGAAAATATCAACAGTGATCTGGATTCTAAGTAGGAGGAACTGATGAGTGCCAGACTTGTTTACCCCTATTAAGCAGGTAAATCAAATGTTCTAACAGCACTAGAAAGATACTGCTTGAATGGAGAGTTTGAAAGGTGTAGACTGAAGAATACAGAAATAAGGGCCATAAGAATGTGAAATAAAGCTAGTAATTAAAAATTAATATATAAAATATTTAATGAGCATATTCTATGTGCCAAGAATCTCATATTCACTATTATATTCAATATTTAACAACTCTGTTAGGTATATACTTTTGTTCTCATTCTGTATATATGGAAATTTAAGCTTAGTAACATTAAGTAACTTAGCTAAAGTTAAACAGATAATAAGTCATGGACTGTGGATATAAATCTGTTAGAGATCAAGAGCAAAGCCCATGCTCTTCACTGCCCTGCACATCCTGAGGAATTTAAATAAATATTCAAACACACGATAATGTATTTTTTATGTCTCTATCCATTACCTAGTAATTCTATAAATTTGACAAAAGTCCTATCTCAGGTATTTCAGAATTTAAAAAAAAATTATAAATGACAATGCCTTCCTCAGCAGGGGAGGGTGGGGTGGCCATATATTCACAATTAGTATCATAGGAACATAAAACCATATAAAAATTAAATGATAACTATTTCCACGAGATGCAAATTTACAGAGTAGTGGCATAACCAAAGACTAACACATATACAATATTTAATAATTATAATCATAGCAAAATCTAAAATTGGTTGTTTTGCATATAGTTATTTAAGAGCACTACATGTTTAAGGCTCATAATCAATCATTGCAAAACTGTATGAGATAGATATAATAATGTCCATTTTACAAATTAAACAACTGAGGTTTAGAGAATGTTTAAGTAACTTTACCAGTGTTACCAAGCTAGTAGTGAAAATTTTTACATAGGCCGTCAGATGCTAGAGCCTGTGCTCTTAACCAGTATGCCATTATTCAAACACTATGAAGATTTTATATAAAAATAGCTTCTGATAGTACGAAAATCAAATACAATATGAAATCATTAAAATGAAACAAATAAGGTGCATTTACTAAAATATGAAAGTACCTCATTCCATGCAGATCATGAATATTTAGAAACACTGTAAATTCTTTCTAGTTATTACCTTTCCAAAGAAAAAATAAAACCTAGTCTAATGAAATTAATTCACAAGCAAAACATCACTGTGACACACAGTAAACAGGATTTGAAATTTAATCAAAGTTGTATTCATTTAAAAAATAACTAGAAGAGAGGAGAAGATTTCATCATTAACTTTTTCCTGAGACATACCATCAAGGTATTGCACCAATCTTCAGTCCAGGTACGAACTCGGCTCCACCCAGCATTAAGGACGCAGAGCCTCTCTTCTAAAATAGGCTCACTGCCCTCAATCAAGTTTTGCAGGGCAGCACTACTCTCTGTGATGGTATTTAAATCAGCTTTTCTCTTTTCCAGATCCTTCAGAACATTCTAGAAAATAAAAACACCAAGACCTACTTGATGCTTCAGAATATTATAAAAGTATATACAACCTTAAATTATTAAAAACTTTTCTGCCACATATACAAAGTAGTCCATGACTCCCTATATAATTTACAATGTCAAAGTTTACAAAATTCCCAAACTTATTAACATAGTGAGAATTCTTAAGTTCCAAATGGAAAACAAAATGTGTAATTCAACAAATACCAGTGAGTGTAACACACTCAGCTGTGGGAAAGCAATTATTTCATTTATTTAAATATAAATCCATTTATTACATATGAATGCCAATTACCTTCATCATCACTCTAAATGTAAAGGCTCAATTTCATTTTCAGTAACTACAAGCTGGCAAAGCAGAAGGATCCTAGAACTCACAACTTAAAAAAATTCACAATGAATTTATCTCCTAGATTACCAGAGGAAACTATCGATGTGTACTATAGGTACTTGCAAGGATAACATCTTACAGCTGGGTGATTTCACATATAATATGCTGAATAAACATTACAAAGAAACATTTCATGTAAGTAACTCACAAGAGAACAGCAAGTCTAAGCTTTGGTATTACAACTGTCATAAGTGCAAAGATAATACTCTGGATGGTATGATGATAAAGTGATTGGCACATTCGTAAGTTTCACCAGGCAAATTATATAGTCACAGAATTATAGAGAGAGCATGAGTTCCACAATTAAAACTACAAAGCTCTTTCAATCAAAAAGCAATATGCATGTATCTACCCTACTGCTACTATTATTGACCATTTTTTAAATCAACATTTAAACCAATCATTTTAAGGAGCTCAAGTTTATATTTCTACATTAAATCACACCTTGGAAAGCATACCAATTACAAATTCACAAATGAGTCCAGGTTTAAACACTCACTTGGCCATGTCAATTACTGGCATATTTATGACGGAACTGAAATACGACTTTCCAATGTTATTCTCTAGCAAGGGGGGAAAAAATAAAGGATACCCAATAGCTATGCTCTCAGCAATTATTAATAAGAATCTTTCATTTCTTCAGTGGGTATGTACTGATTGACTAGAATAGCATTTAAGAACTATAAAAAATAATGAACTACAAGTAATTACATCTAAATAGTACACATACTTTTTTACAGTAAAAAAGATTACATTGAAAATAGTTATATTTAAGTTATGGAATAAAAACAGTATTCAGAAATGAAAATATTATTTATTTAAGCTTTGCATTGAAAATAATTTTACATAATCTTTAAGTGCAAATACATTAAAATGTGGTGAAATCTCCATGTTCCTTAAATCTGAAAAGACAGTGATAAAAAGATGGTGGTTATGTTATTAATACATACTGATGTTTCATTTGATTTACTCTAATGAAGAGAATGTGCTGTGAATTTGTGACTTGTATATATCATCTTTATCATTTCAATTCTGAAATAAGATTAAATGGAAACTTAAGAGCATATTGTTCCAAAAGAAACAAATTTTTCATTGCTTTGAGTCTTTACCTAAAAAAGCTATGAGAATCAGCTGAAAAACAAATTGAATTTATGAGTATATGAACATGGATGTTTAAAAATTAAATATATAAAATCAATATCACCTATGTACCAACAATAAGCACTCTGTAAAAAAACCGAAAAGTATATTTTTACATAGCAATAAAAATAGATATGTAGGAATAAACTCCTGTGCATATATGAATAATGTTTATAAAGAAAAAAATCAAAACATTATGTAGGAATGTGAAAGAATTTAGGACAAAAATGAGACATATATGTTACCGAATAGAATTAATATAACAAAGATATCAATTCTGCACTACACAAATGTATGAATTCAAGGCAATTCAAATCAAAATTTCCAATAGAATTTAAGAATTTAACAATAAAAATTCTAAAGTTCATATAAGATATATACCAAAAATGAAGTATAAAGAGAGGGAACCCATTAACTGCAGTTAAAATATACTATAAAACATGGCTAAACATTCTAAAAACTGGTACATTTCATGGGGCCAGATCAGTGGAGCAGAAAACAACGAAAGGCAACAGGAAAATAAGAATATATGAACTTAGCATGTCAAATCCATGGGGACAAGGTTAATTACTCAACCAATAGCACTAAGATAATTGGTTATCCTTTTGGAAAGAAGGTTAGAGCCTTACCTCACGAAATACACCAAAATAAATTCTGGAAAGATTAATGCATTAAAGGTAAAAAGATGAAACTATAAAAGAGCTAGCAGAGGAGGTGGCTGGCAAGATGGCCAAACAGGAACAGCTCCAGTCTGCAGCTCCCAGCAAGACCAAAACAGAATGCAGGCGATTTCTGCATTTCCAACAGAGGTACTTGGTTCATCTCACTGGAACTCGTTAGACAGTGGGTGCAGCCCACGGAGGGTGTCGCTTCACCAGGGAAGCGCAAGAGGTTGGGGAACTCCCTCCCCTAGCCAAGGGAAGCCATGAGGGACTGTGCCGTGAGGTACGGTGCTATCCAGCCAAGATACTACACTTTTCTCAAGGCCTTCACAACCTACAGACCCGGAGATTCCCTCAGGTGCCTACACCACCAGGGCCCTGGGTTTCAAGCACAAAACTGGGCAGCCGATTGGGGGGACACCAAGCTAGCTACAGGAGTTTTTTTTTTTTTTTTTTTTTCACACCCCAGTGGTGCCTGGAACACCAGCAAGACAGAACCATTCACTCCCCTGGAAAGGGGACTGAAGCCAGGGAGCCAAGTGGTCTAGCTCAGCAGATCCCATCCCCATGGAGCCCGGCAAGCTAAGATCCAACGGCTGGAAATTCTCGCTGCCAGGACAGCAGTCTGAAGTCAACCTGGAATGCTGGAGCTTGGTGGTGAGAGGGGCATCCACCATTACTGAGGCTTGAGTAGGCAGTTTTCCCCTCACAGTGTAAACAAAGCCTCCAGGAAGTTCAAACTGGGCAGAACCCACCACAGCTCAGAAAAGCCACTGCAGCCAGACTGTCTGATCTCTGAAAGAAGGGTGGCAGCCCCAGCAAGGGGCTTATAGAGAAAACTCCCATCTGCCTGGGACAGAGCACCTGGGGGAAAGGGCAGCTGTGAGCAAAGCTTCAGCAGACTTAAATGTTCCTGCCTGCTGGCTCTGAAGAGAGCAGCGGATCTCCCAGCACAGAGCTCGAACTCTGCTAAGGGACAGACTGCCTCCTCAAGTGGGTCCCTGACCCCTGTGCCTCCTGACTGGGAGACATCTCCCAGCAGGGGTCAACAGACACCTAATATAGGAGAGCTCCAGCTGGTATCTTATGAGTGCCCCTCTGGAATGAAGCTTCCAGAGGAAGGAGCAGGGAGCAATATTTGCTATTCTGCAGCTTCCCCTGCTGATACCCAGGCAAACAGGTCTGGGGTGGACCTCCAGCAAACTCCAGCAGACCTGCAGCAGAGGGGCCTGTTAGAAGGAAAACTAACAAACAAAAAGCAACAACATTAACATCAACAAAAAGAAGGACCATGCAAAAACCCCATTCGAAGGTCACCAACATCAAAGATCAAAGGTAGATAAATCCACGAAGATGAGGAAAAACCAGCGCAAAAATGCTGTAAATTCCAAAAACCAGCATGTCTCTTCACCTCCAAAGAATCAGAACTCCTTGCTAGCAAGGGAACAAAACCGGATGGAGAATGAGTTTGATGAATTGACAGAAGTAGGCTTCAGAAAGTGGGTAATAACAAACTCCTCCAAGCTAAAGGAGCAAGTTCTAACCCAATGCAAGGAAGCTAAGAACCTTGAAAAAAAGGTTACAGAAACTGCTAACTAGACTAACCAATTTAGAGAAGAACATAAATGACCTGATGAAGCTGAAAACACAGCACGAAAACTTCATGAGGCATACGCATGTATCAATATCTGAATCGATCAAGCGGAAGAAAGCATATCAGAGATTGAAGATCAACTTAATAAAATAAAGTGTGAAGATAAGATTAGAGAAAAAAGAATGAAAATGAACAAACAAAGCCTCCAAGAAATAAGAGACTATGTGAAAAGACCAAACCTACATTTGATTGGTGTACCCAAAAGTGACAAGAAGAATGGAACAAAGTTGGAAAACACACTTCAAGATATTATGCAAGAGAACTCCCCGAACCTAGCAAGACAGGCCAACATTCAACTTTAGGAAATACAGAGAATGCCACAAAGATACTCCTCCTCAAGAAGAGAAACCCCAAGACACATAATCGTCAGATTCACCAAGGTTGAAATGAAGGAAAAAATGTTAAGGGCAGCCAGAGAGAAAGGTCAGGTTACCCACAAAGAGAAGCCCATCAGACTAATGCAGATCTCTTTGCAGAAAACCTACAAGCCAGAAGAGAATGGGGGCTAATATTCAACATTCTTAAAGAAAAGAATTTTCAACCCAGAATTTCATATCCAGCTGAACTAAGCTTCATAAGCGAAGGAGAAATAAAATCCTTTACAGACAAGCAAATGCTGAGATATTCTGTCACCATGAGGCCTGCCTTACAGGAACTCCCAAAGGAAGCACTAAATACGGAAATGAAAAACCAGTTCCAGCCACTGCAAAAACATACCAAAATATAAAGACCATGGACACTATGAAGAAACTGCATCAACTAATGGGCAAAATAACCAGATAACATCATAATGACAGGATCAAATTCATACATAACAATATTAACCTTAAATGTAAATGGGCTAAATGCCCCAATTAAAAGACACAGACTGGCAAACTGGATAAACAGCCAAGACCCATCTGTGTGCTGTATTCAGGGGACCCATCTCTTGTGCAAAGACACACATAGACTCAAAATAAAGGGATAGAGGAATATTTACCAAACAAATGGAAAGCAAAAAAAAAAAAAAAATATGCGGGGGTTGCAATCCTAGTCTCTGATAAAACAGACTTTAAACTAACAAAGATCAAAAAAGACAAAGAAGGGCATAACATAACGGTAAAGGGATCAATGCAACAAGAAGAGCTAACTATCCTAAATATATATGCACCCAATACAGGAGGACCCAGATTCATAAAGCAAGTTCTTAGAGACCTACAAAGAGACTTAGACTTCCACACAATAATAGGGGGATACTTTAACGCCCAACTGGCAATATTAGACAGATCAGTGAGGCAGAAAATTAACAAGGATATTCAGGACTTGAACTCAGCTCTGGACCAAGTGGACCTAGTAGACATATACAGAACTCTCCACCCCAAATCAACAGAATAGACATTCTTCTCAGCACCACATAGCACTTATTCTAAAATTGACCACATAATTGGAAGTAAAACACTCCTCAGCAAATGCAAAAGAACAGAAATCGTAACAAACAGTCTCTCAGACCACAGTGCAATCAAATTAGAACTCAGGATTAAGAAACGCACTCAAAACCGCACAACTACAAGGAAGCTGCACAACCTGCTCCTGAATGACTTCTGGGTAAATAACGAAATTAAGGCAGAAGTAAAGAAGTTCTTTGAAACCAATGGGAACAAAGACAAAACATAACAGAATCTCTGGGACACAGCTAAAGCAGTGTTTAGAGGGAAATTCATAGCACTAACTGCCCACATGAGAAAGCAGGAAAGATCTAAAATCGACACCCTAATTAAAAGAACTAGAGAAGCAAGAGCAAACAAATTCAAAAGCTAGCAGAAGACAGAAATAACCAAGAGCAGAGCAGAACTAAAGGAGATAGAGACACGAAAACCCTTCAAAAAAATCAATGAATCCAGGAGCTGGTTTTTTGAAAAGATTAATAAAATAGATAAGCCACTAGCCAGACTAATAAAGAAGAAAAGAGAGAAGAATCAAATAGTCACACACAAGAAAAAGATAAAGGGGGTATCACCAATGATCCCACAGAAATACAAACTACCATCAGAAGATACTATAAGCACCTCCACAAAAATGAACTAGAAAATGTAGAAGAAATGGGTAAATTCCAGGACACATACACCCTCATAAGACTAAACCAGGAAGAAGTTGAATCCCTGAATAGACCAACAACAAGTTCTGAAATTGAGGCAATAATTAATAGCCTACCAACCAACAAAAGCCCAGGACCAGATGGATTCACAGCTGAATTCTACCAGAGATACTAAGAGGAGCTGGTACCATTCCTTCTGAAACTATTCCAAACAATAGAAAGAGAGGGACTCCTCCCTAACTCATTTTATGAGGCCAGCATCATCCTGATAACAAAACCTGGCAAAGACAAAACAAAAAAAAGAAAATTTCAGGTCAATATCCCTGATGAATATCAATGCGATAATCCTCAATAAAATGCTGGCAAACTGAATCCAGCAGCATATCAAAAAGTGTATCCACCATGATCAAGTCGGCTTCATCTCTGGGATGCAAGGCTAGTTCAATGCAAATCAATAAATGTAATCCATACACAAATCAATAAACGTAATCCAACACATAAGCAGAACCAACGACACAAACCACGATTATCTCAATAGATGCAGAAAAGGCCTTTGATAAAATTCAACACCCCTTCATGCTAAAAAACACTTAATAAACTAGGTATTAACTGAACATATCTCAAAATAATAAAAGCTATTTATGACAAACCCACAGCCAATATCATATTGAATGGGCAAAAGCTGAAAGCATTCCTTTTGAAAACTGGCACAAGACAAGGATGCCCTCTCTCACCACTCCTATTCAATATAGTATTGGAAGTTCTGGCCAGGGCAATCAGGAAAGAGAAAGAAATAAAGCATATTCAAATAGGAAGAGAAGAAGTCAAATTGTCTCTGTTTGCAGATGACATAATTGTATATTTAGAAAACCCCACAGTCTCAGCCCAAAAACTCCTTAAACTGATAAGCAATTTCAGCAAAGTCTCAGGATACAAAATCAATGTGCAAAAAATCACAAGCATTCCTATACACCAATAATAGAGAGCCAAATCATGAGTGAACTCCCATTCACAATTGCTGCAAAGAGAATTAAATAGCTAGGAATACAACTTACAAGGGATGTGAAGGAGCTCTTCAAGGAGAACTACAAACCACTGCTCAATGAAATAAGAGAGGATACAAACAAATGGAAAAACATTCCATGCTCGTGGATAGGAATAATCAATATTGTGAAAATGGCCATACTGCTCAAAGTAATTTTTAGATTCAATGCTATTCCCATCAAGCTACCATTGACTTTCTTCACAGAATTAGAAAAAAACACTTTAAATTTCATATGGAAACAAAAAGAGCCCATATAGCCAAGAAAATCCTAAGCAAAAAGAACAAAGCTGGAGGCATCCAGCTGACTTCAAACTACACTATCAGGCTACAGTAACCAAAACAGCATGGTACTGGTACCAAAATAGATATATAGACCAATGGAACAGAACAGAGGCCTCAGAAATAACACCACACATCTATAACTAACTGATCTTTGACAAACCTGACAAAAACAAGCAATAGGGAAAGGATTCCCTATTTAATAAATGGTGTTGGGAAAACAGGCTAGCCATATGCAGAAAACTGAAAGTGGACCCCTTCCTTACACCTTATACAAAAATTAACTCAAGATGGATTAAAGACTTAAACGTAAGACCTAAAACCATAAAAACCCTAGAAGAAAACCTAGGCAATACCATTCAGGACACTGGCATGGGCAAAGACTTCATGATTAAAACACCAAAAGCAACGGCAACAAAAGCCAAAATTGACAAATAAGATCTATAAACTAAAGAGCTTCTGCAGAGCAAAAGAAAGTACCAGCATAGTGAACAGGCAACCTAGAGACTGGGAGAAAGTTTTTGCAATCCATCCATCTGACAAAGGGTTAATATCCTGAATCTACAAGGAAATTCAACAAATTTACAAGAAAAAAACAAACAACTCCATCAAAAAGTAGGTGAAGGATATGAACAGGCACTTCTCAAAAGAAGACATTTATGTGGCCAAAAAACATATGAAAAAAAGCTCATCATCACTGGTCATTAGAAAAATGCAAATCAAAACTACAATGAGATACCATCTCACACCAGGTAGAATGGCGATTATTAAAAAGTCAGGAAACAACAGATGCTGGAGTGGATGTGGAGAAATAGGAATGCTTTTACACTGTTGGTGGGAGTGTAAATTATTTCAACCATTATGGAAGAGGTGATTCTTCAAGGATTTAGAACCAGAAATATCATTTGACCCAGAAATCCCATTACTGGGTATATACTCAAAGGATTATAAATCATTCTACTCTAAAGACATGCCCACGTATATTTATTGCAGCACTATTCACAATAGCAAAGACTTGGAATCAACCCAAATGCCCATCAATGTTAGACTGGATAAAGAAAATGTGGCACATATATACCATGGAATACTATGTAGCTATTAAAAATGTGAGTTCATGTCCTTTGCAGGGACCCGGATGAAGTTGGAAACAATCATTCTCAGTAAACTAACACAGGAACAGAAAACCAAACACCACATATTCTCACTCATAAGTGGGAATTGAACAATGAGAACACATGGACACAGGGAGGGTAACATCACACACTGGGTCCTGTTGGGGGCTGGGGGGCTAGGGGAGGGGTAGCATTAGGAGAAATACCTAATGTAGATGACGGGTTGATGAGTGAGGCAAATGACCATGGCACGTGTATACCTATGTAACAAACCTGCACGTTCCGCACATGTATCCCAGAACTTAAAGTATAACAATTAAAAAAAAGGAAAAAAGCTAGTAGAAAAAAATAAGTGAATAATTAAATGAACCTGGAGTAGAGGTGGTCTTTCTAAGCACTAAAGGCAGAAATAATGAAGAAAAAGATGGATTTTGTTCATTAAAAAATATTCAGAAGGATTTACTTTTTTTCAAAAAAAAGCTTAAAAAAACAAAAAAGAAGCTACAGTAATAAAAAAATTTGTTTGCAATCGAACACAACTCACTAAGCATTGATAATCAGAACAGATAAAAAGCTCCAAATTAAAAGACCAATTTGGTGATAAAAAATGGTCAGAATTAGAGGAAAAAGCAGTATTTTTAACAGTGCTATAGAAGACCTATAAACTTGTCAAAAATGTTCTAATTAAATAACCAAAACATGATGTCAAGTAGAAATTCTCATTCGCATGTGGTAGGTGCACTATTTCTGAAGAACAATTGCATAATATGTATAAGACTTAAAAATGGATATATTCCTGTCCCTTGATCAATACTTTTAGGGTTAAGAATTTATCCTCAGGAAATAATTATGAATGTATGATATGGTTTAGTATATTCACCATAGCGTTATCTATAATAACGAAAATGGTAATAATTTAAACGGACATGAATAGAGAAATGAGAAAATAAAAAAATTAAGAATGAAATACTATGCATATCTCTAATATGCTAAAAACAAGTATAGGTAAAGAAAAATGCCAAAGATGTAAGTTTTTAAAAGAAGGTCAATAAATACTAGTTACAACAAAATTTATTTTTAAATATATGCTTTTGCATGTGCACATCGAAATGTGCTCAAAAAAATGAAAAAATAATAGCATTGTTTGATTATAGGTGATTTTTGCTCCTGTTTTTTTGTATTACACTAGGCAAATTTCATTCAACTAGCTTCTATTACTTATGTTACTAATTTAAAAAGTAATGATTTTCAAAGTATACTGCACGAGGATGATAATATGTCCTTGAAAAACTTAAATTTAACAAAAATAAAGTTTGGTGCCTTTGTTTTGCATTCATCCACAACACACCGATGACTTGCAATGCTCATTTCCCTCATACATTCCTTTCTTCACTTCCTTTACACTCACACTGCTCATGGCATGATCACGCTTTTCATGAGCTTTTTTCTAAACTGAGAATAGTCTTTCCAGTGTCTACTATCTTAACTTTCTCCCAGCTGTCATATCCACAGAGCATTCAAAGTAAGCAGGAGTTGTGTCACCCCACAACCTCTCAGCACCTTCTCCTCAAGGCCCACAGCAAACGTGTAGAGCTGTAGAGGGTGTCAAACTGATACTTGTGGCTTTATATAAACATCAGTCACAGTATTGATCATTTATATGCAGCACTTCCCACTAGTATACTCGCTTCTTTCTCAGGAAAGAGATTTAGGAAAACAGAATGCCTAGTTAAAAGAACCACTCATGTTCCATTCAATTCTTTCTCTACTGCAGAAGCCAGAACCAGCAAATCAACTTTCTAATCTCTGTGATTTCAAAGTACAGGGTTAAAGAAAACTCTTGTATTGATTTTTTAAAATTCTATTCCTAAGTTCTTTACATCTGAAAGTTTGCAATAGAAAGATTACTTATTGGTTTTAAAATGTTATTAAAGAAGAATTAAACTCAGCACAATTCTTTGTAAACACTCTGTAAATATGTGTCATTGATTTTAAAGGTGGTGAATTAGGCTTTTAAGTACTATATAAACATAATACCTATAAAGGCCTTGATGATCCATGAATGTAATGCTTTTGGAATCAGGATAAAAATATCTTATTAAAAGAGCTGTTTTACAAATAACCCCATTAAAATGTGGGCAAATAAAATGAACAGACACTTCACAAAGGACATACTAGCAGCCAACAACACACGAAAAAATGCTCAACATCACTAACATTAGAGAAATGCAAATTGAAACCACAATGAGATACCATCTCACACCATTTAGAATGGCTATTATTAAAAAGTCAAAAAATAACAGATGTTGACAAGGTTGCAGAGAAAAAGGAACACTTTTATACTGTTGGTGGGAATGTAAATTAGTTCAGCCTCTGTGGAAAGCAGTTTAGAAATTTCTCAAAGAACTTCAAATAGAATTCTGATTACTGACCCAGAAATCTGATTACTGGGTATAAAGGCAAAGGAAAATAAACTGTTCTACCAAAAAGACACACGCACTGATATGTTCATCAGCACTATTCACAAGAGCAAGGACATGTCATCAACCTAGGTGCCCATCAATGGTGGATTGGATAAAGAAAATGTGATACATTTACACCATAGAGTACCATACAACCATAAAAAAGAATGAAATCATGTCCTTTGCAGCAACATGGATGCAGCTGGAGGCCATTATCCTAAGTGAGTTAATGCAGGAATGGGAAACCAATTACCACGTTCTCGCTTACAAGTGGGGGCTAAACATTGGGTACACAAGGCCATAAAGAAGGGAACGATAAACACTGGGGACTAGTAGAGGGGCGAGAAACAGAGGGAGGCATGAGCTGAAAAACTATCTAGTGGGTACTACGCTCACTACCTGGGTGATGGGAATCATTCATACCCCAAACCTCAGCATTACACAATATATCCATGTAACAAACCTATATGTGTACCCCTTAATCTAAAAGTAGAAATTATAAAGAAAATAAAATATAATCATTGTTTTTAAAATATTTTTTCTTAGGACAGAGAAGTGGAAAAACAATGCAAAAAAGAAAAGGCTAGATTTAATATAAAATGGAGGGACATGGTATCCAACCAGGTCGCCCAGAACAAATGCCATGTTACGCTGGCATCATGCTGGTGTTTCATCTGAACTGCAACTTACTTTAGCCCAGGAAATTTCTGTATCCAAGTCACCAAGCAGACCTTCTGAAGTGGACTTCTGTACCAATTCAGTTTCAGTAGCAGAAAGCCATTCAGAGAGAGAAGCAGCCTCTTTCTTCATTTTCCGGGCCAACTGTGATGCTCTTTCCAGATCCTGTTTTCCTTCTGTCACCTGAGACGGAGAGAGGCAGGGAGAGACTGAGACTGAGATGGGAATGAACACAAATGAGAATGAATCAGAATGTTAACTAAAGATCCAAACTGATTCATATATAACCCCCAAGACATACATAACCTTTGTCTTAGCACCTTAGAATCCTCTAAGCTTGCATTTCTGCAAGGAGGCAATATGCTGTAGTGGTTAAGTGCCAGGCAATCCTGGGTTTTCATCTTAGCTCTATCATTAATTTCCTAAGTGATACTGGCAGAGGTATAGCCCTCAAAAGATTGGTATGAGGCTGGGCACAGTGGCTCATGTCTATAATCCCAGCACTTTGGGAGGCCGAGGCAGGCAAATCTTTTGAGTCCAAGAGTTTAAGACCAGCCTGGGAAACATGACCTCATTTTCTACAAAATGAAAGACCTCATTTTGTAAAAAACACAAAAAATTAGCCAGTATGGTGGTGTGTGCCCGTAGTTCCAGCTGGTCAGTAGGCTGAGGTGGGAGAATCGCTTGAGCCCTGGAGGCTGGGGCTGCAGTGAGCCGTGATCCTGCCACTGCACTCCAGCCTGGGCAACAGAGCAAGACCCCGTCTCAAAAAAAAAAAAAAAAAAGATTGTTATGTGTATTAAGCGAGAAAAACACACATAAAAGGGCAGAAATAAAGTTAAAAAATCACTAGTATCTATTATAATTTTGAACATAAAATATCTTAGAATCCTCTCCATGAAGGAAAAATACTGTATTATAGTAACTTGAGGGGAAAATAGCACCATTTTCACAATTATATGTTTTATAATTAACCACTTTAACTTAAAATGCAGTACACGACTATACAACCTAAACCTTATTATTATTTTGCTCTCATTGTTGTTGACAGAAAA
The DNA here is from genome assembly GCF_029289425.2 of Pan paniscus. Taxonomy (NCBI): domain Eukaryota; kingdom Metazoa; phylum Chordata; class Mammalia; order Primates; family Hominidae; genus Pan; species Pan paniscus. Next base: position 164,488,585 of record NC_073254.2, on the reverse strand, counting down.
CAAATGAACTTAACTAACATTTACCAAGCTCTTAATACAGCTTCCATGTTGTGCTAAGGAATCTTACACACGTATGCAATAAAATTCACAAAGCCTCTTTCTACTTTATGGATAATGAAAATGAAACTTAAAGATGTTAAGGCCAAGGCCAGGGTGGTACAATCTTTGGACTGAGCCATGCCATTCTGGCTTCTACCACCATCACTCCCAGACATTGCCCTTGCTAAGTTCAATAATGACCCCAATGGCAACTGATCTAATTAATATGTTTACGTGGACATCATATTTAACTTTCAAAATATCCAGAACAGGTAACTGCACTCTGTCAAAATACCATCTTCCCCTAGCTTTCCAGACCTAGTACTCACCTGTGTCCCTACCACTTCTTGCTACTTAATATTAGTTTCTTTTGCAAGCTCATCTTCCTGAGATTTCTTACTAAATGATGTAATTCTTAAGACTTGGTTGAGGGCCCTCTTCTTTCACTATATCCTGTTCCTAGACAATCTATCATCCCTGATTACTTTAATTATGACCTCTATGCAGATGACTCATAAAATCCACCTCTTCAGTCCAGATATATTCTCCAGACCTGAATAATCATGTGAGTACCCGACATTTCCAATTAACATTCTCAAAGGTACTTAAAATGTCAACATGTCCAATACATACCTGTGATTTCTGCATGCTTCTACCTTTTTTTTTTTTTGAGACAGAGTTTTCACTCTTGTTGCCCAGGCTGGAGTGCAGTGGCACGATCTTGACTAACTGCAACCTCAGCCTCCCAGGTTCAAGTGATTCTCCTGCCTCAGCCTCCCGAGTAGCTGGTATTACAGGCACATACCACCACACTCAGCTAATTTTTTTTTTTTTTTTTTTTTTTTTTTTTGAGTAGAGACGGGTTTTTGCCATGTTGGCCAGGCTGGTCTCAAACTCCTGACCTCAGGTGATCCACCACCTTGGCCTCCCAAAGTGCAAAGATTACAGGCATAAGCCACCGCACCCGGACCTCTATCTTTTCTTACAGCACCCATCTCAATGGCCACACCATCCACATCATCAAGCTAGAAACCCAGGGGTCATCCTTCATTTCTCCTCCTGGACCAAGTCCTATTGATTTCACTTCCTACATATGTCTGAAATCAGTTCACTCACTCCATCTCCACTCTCCATCCTAGTTCAAGGTACGACCATCTCTTACCAAGTGTACAATGACTTCCAAACCAGTCTCCTCACATCCACTCCAGCCTCTCTCCAATTCCTCTTCCAAAACACAGTGAGTAATCCTTTAAAAGACATATCTGAGTATGTAATTTGCCTACTAAAACCTGTGCAATAGCTGCTTAAGACACAGATTTTAATCTGTAACACAAACTCTATGACATTGGCAGGATTTCGTCTAATCCTGTCTCCCTAGCACCATGTTCCTCACACTGGCTCTCTCTGCTCTAGCCACATAAATGTACCACACTGCCTCCTGCCTTAGAGCTTTTATATATACTGTTTTATCAGTCTAGAAATCTCCTCTAGTTTCACCCAGGTTACTCCTACCCAGACTTCAGATCTCGGCTTATGCATCACCTCCTCAGGGAAGCCTTCCTAACACAAGACTGGGTGAAACCCCCCTTTACCTATACTCTTAAAGAACCATGTACATTCTTCATAACTCTTCAGACTGATAATGTGACATCATCTCATGTAACTACTCAATGTTTTTCTCTTTCACTACCTTAAGTTCCATTAGACAAAGAGATAATTTATATCTTTCCTCACCACTGTCTCCTTGTATAATTCCTGACACAGAGTAAAATCTCGATTGAGTGAAACTTTAAATGATAAAATTAATTAATACTAAAATTATAGTCACAATTGGAGAATTAGTGCAAAAACCAGCAATACCATTCCATTCATAAAATGCCCAGTGAATAAATATAATAATATTTAACGAAGAACCAGCTGTATAATTCCAAAAAGAAGCTCTAAGGTGTGTGTTCCAGACATGTAATACATCAAAATGTATCATAGCAACAACCTAAGCTTGCAGAAGTGAGATCAAAATCACCCAGAAAAAGTATAAACTGGTCGTTCTGATTTCAATTGAAAACAAAATTTCAGCTATTTTTCTCTGGGCTTATATAGAAACTTCAATATTACCTCAACTGGAAGTAGTTAACATTTCCTAACTGAAGGAGGATCCAAAATACTATCAAACATGGGTTTTCAATATTACCTATTAAGGTTTCTCACTTCCACACATTCTTTGCTCTCCTGGTTTCAGGGCAAAAATTCAGTCACTCACAGTAAATGCTCAACAACTCCTGCATGGATTCACTAAAATGCCCAAATTAGAGATGTTTCTTGCCAGGATTTCAAATCCTGGTAGATTAATGTGAACTTCTTGCCACTGGTTATTTACTAGAGCCCTGATGTTTTAACATTTCTCGGCAGACTGTTCAATTTAGAAATCTTAAGGACCAAAAACTTGAGTTTTTACAGGGACTATTATTTCCCATTTTTCCTACATGAAATGGGAAAACATTAGGACTAAAAACAGAATGTTTCTCACAATTAAAATTACACTTAGAAAAATCTTACATGTTGTGACTAGAAAAAAGCCAACACCGGCTACTGCTATCCATTGAAATTTGGAATTATTAACGTTTATTTTTTCCCTTGTATTTCTTTGAAGTACTAATGGGAGGTGACAGCATGCTGGCAGTCCTCACAGCCCTCGCTCGCTCTCGGCGCCTCCTCTGCCTGGGCTCCCACTTTGGCGGCACTTGAGAAACACTTCAGCCCACCGCTGCACTGTGGGAACCCCTTTCTGGGCTGGCCAAGGCCAGAGCCCACTCCCTCAGCTTGCACGGAGGTGTGGAGGGAGAGGCGCGAGCGGGAACCGGGGCTGCGTGCCACGCTTGGGGGCCAGCTGGAGTTCCGGGTGGGCTTGGCGGGCCCCGCACTCGGAGCAGCAGGCCGGCCCTGCCGGCCCCAGGAAATGAGGGACTTAGCACCGGACCAGCGGCTGCGGAGGGTGTACTGGGTCCCCCAGCAGTGCCGGCCCACCAGCGCTGCGCTCAATTTCTCACCGGGCCTTACCTGCCTTCCCGCGGGGCAGGGCTCGGGACCTGCAGCCCGCCATGCCTGAGCCTCCCACCCCCTCCATGGGCTCCTGTGCGGCCGGAGCCTCCCCGACGAGTGCCACCCCCTGCTCCACGGCGCCCACTCCCATCGACCACCCAAGGGCTGAGGAGTGCGAGCCCAGGGCGTGGGACTGGAAGGCAGCTCCACCTGCAGCCCGGGTATGGGATCCACTGAGTGAAGCCAGCTGGGCTCCTGAGTCTGGTGGGGATGTGAGAGTCTTTATGTCTAGCTCAGGGATTGTAAATACACCAATCGGCACTCTGTATCTAGCTGAAGGTTTGTAAACACACCAATCAGCACCCTGTGTCTAGCTCAGGGTTTGTGAGTGCACCAATCCACACTGTATCTAGCTACTCTGGTGGGGCCTTAGAGAACCTTTATGTCTAGCTAAGGGATTGTAAATACACCAATGGGCACTCTGTATCTAGCTCAAGGTTTGTAAACACACCAATCAGCACCCTGTCTCTAGCTCAGGGTTTGTGAATGCACCAATCGACACTCTGTATCTAGCTACTCTGGTGGGGCCTTGGAGAACCTTTGTGTCCACACTCTGTATCTAGCTAATCTGGTGGGGACATGGAGAACCTTTGTGTCTAGCTCAGGGATTGTAAACGCACCAATCAGCGCCCTGTCAGAAAAGACCACTCGTCTCTACCAATCAGCAGGATGTGGGTGGGGCCAGATAAGCGAATAAAAGCAAGCTGCCGGAGCCAGCAGTGGCAACCCGCTCAGGTCCCCTTCCACACTGTGGAAGCTTTGTTCTTTTGCTCTTTGCAATAAATCTTGCTACTGCTCACTCTTTGGGTCCACACTGCTTTTATGAGCTGTAACACTCACCGCGAAGGTCTGCAGCATCACTCCTGAGCCAGCGAGACCATGAACCCACCAGAAGGAAGAAACTCCGAGCACATCTGAATATCAGAAGGAACAAACTCCAGATGCGCCACCTTAAGAGCTGTAACACTCACCACGAGGGTCCACAGCTTCATTCTTGAAGTCAGTGAGACCAAGAACCCACCAATTCCAGACACACTAAGTCTACCACAATGAACATATATTACTTGTAGTTTCCTTAGAATAATTTATGGAATATCAGTAGCCATTGAAAAGTATAAATATTAGCCTGAATTAAATATTAAAAATAAAATTTTTTTTAAAACAGTGTCTCACTCTGTTGCCTAGGCTGGAGTGTAGTGGTGTGATCTCAGCTCACTGCAACCTCTGCCTCCTAGGTTCAAGCAACTCTCCCACCTCAGCCTCCCAGGTAGCTAGGACTACAGATACTCACCACCATGGCTAATTTTTTTTTTGGAAATTTGTTTTGTTTTTGGAGGTTTTCGTTTGTATTTTTTTGTAGAGACAAGGTTTCATCATGTTGCCCAGGCTGGTCTCAAACCCCTGGGCTCAAGCCATTACCTGACTCAGCCTCCCAAAGACCTGGGATTACAGGCGTGAGCCACTGTGCCTAGCCAAAAATAAATTTCTGTGTAACTATGAATCACTGTAATATTACCACATACATTTAAAGAAATATAACAATTATTACAATAAATTGAAAACACGTATGAATCTCATAATTTTCAAACATGCATTTTCCAAAAAGTGAAATTTAAAAATACATGAGAGAGAACGAGAGAGAGAGAGATTGAGAGAGAGAGAGAGAGACAGAGAGATGAGCTGTGGGGCTGCTCTCCTCACCTGTGCGCCCAGGTCATTGTAAAGAACCTTCAGGGAAGTCAGCTGCTCATCCATCCCTTTTGGGTTGTCCGTTTGCTGTTTCTGGACAATATGTCTTCCTGTTTTAATCACAGTTTCCACTTCAAGTTTGACTTCACTCAAAGTTTTATACAGTTTCTTTAAAACAAACAAAGAAAAAGACAAATTACACACTGTGGTGACAACTTGCCAACTGGCATCATGTCAGACCACAGCTTACACAGATTGACAGCCAAGACCTAACTATGGTGATCAAAGGCCATCATCTTTCTCAGATTTGGTCTGAAGGTCGAGTCAAATGAAATCAAGCTTGTAATAACTTCTTCAAATCTGACAAGAAAATAAACTAATAGAGTTTATGCTCATTCTTTTAAAATCTCAGACAAATGTTTATGAAAGTACTTGATAATATAAATATTTTTCCTACATAAAATGGGAAAACATTAGGACTAAAAACAGAATGTTTATCACAATTAAAATTACATTTTAAAAAAATCTTCCATGTTATGACTAAAACAAGCCAACACCGGCTACTGCTGTCTGTTGGATTTGGAATTATTAACATTTATTTCTATTTCTCAGAAGTACTAAGTCTACCACAATGAACATATATAATTTGTATGATAAAAAAATACAAAACTCGATATATCAAGATGTATATGACTATAAGTAAACAGATTTCTGATGCAAATCAAAACCACAATAAGATACTATCTCACACCAGTCTGAATGACCATTATTAAAAAGTCAAAAAACAACAGATGCTGGCAAGGCTGCAGAGCAAAGGGAACACCATACACTGTTGGTAGGATTGTAAATCAGTTCAGCCCCTAGGGAAAGCAGTTTGGAAATATCTCAAAGAACTAAACATAGAATTATTATTCAACCCAGAAATCCTACTACTGGGTATATATGTAAAGGAGGATAATCGTTCTACCAAAAGGACACATGCACTCCCGTGTTTATCACACCACTACGCACAATAGCAAAGACATGTCATCAATCTAAGTGCCCATCGATGGGGGAATGAATAAAGAAAATGTGGTACAAATACACCACGGAACACTACACAGCCATAAAAAAATGAAATCATGTCCTTTGCAGCAGCATGAATGCAGCTCAAGGCCATTATCCTAAGTAAATTAATTCAGGAAGAGAAAACCAAATACTACATGTTCTCACTTATAAGTGGGAGTTAAACAATGGGCACACATGCACATAAAGATGGAAAGCAAAGACAATGGGACTCCAAAAGGAAGGAAGGAGGAAAGGGGCAAGAGCTGAAAAACTACCAATTGGGTACTACATTTATTATTTGGGTGATGGGTTCAGTCGAAGCCCAAACCTCAGCATCATACAATATATCCATGTATCAAACGTGTACATGTACTTCCTGAACCTAAAAGTCTTCAAAAATTAGAAATAAAAATAAATTTAAATATAAAAAAAGAAATCGTAGTTCTGTAGGTCAAATTCAGAGCTGTCTTCTTCCTAGTTACCTGAAACCAAAAAGCTTTATTCTAAACAGCTTCTCTTGACACCTATACATCATCATCTCAACATCTCATAGGACGCTGTCATGTAACAGACCCCTGAACTATGTATGTTCCATGAAGTCAAGGACAGCACTTTCTCTGATTACCATTATGTCACAATAATCAAATAAATACTTACATACATGCACATATATATTAAAATTTATCCTTTGTTTTGAAAAGCACAAAGAACTGTCCCTATACCTCTTCTGTCCTAAAGAGTCTCATCTTAAGTTCTGTGATTCTCAAGCAGAACACTAATTCTAAGATTGTGTCCCCTTAGCCACATTATTTTTAAATTTCTATTCAACTGAATTATAAAGTTCAAGACTAAAAAAGTAATAAGGCCTTATATATCATTTCTTCTTTCCTATCTTAAGGTTGAAATTTCTATTGAAATTTTTATTTTCCTAGAAAATGGAATTTTTATGATATCCATTCTAAGTATGGTTCTTCTAGCTAACTCAAATTTATCCTTGAAAACTTTGCTTATTAGTCACACTCTGCTGAAGCCCTCCTAACTTCACATGGTGATTAAGATGTATTTCTTTTGTTTTGGTTTTTGTTTGCCATCATGTTATATACATGTCTATTCTAGTTTCCTTAGCTATCTCTCTTATCTCTTCTAATTTCTTTGGAGGGAAAGACCACACTTCTTATTTTTTAACATGTTTTCCATCATCAATCCTTATGTTTAGCACACTGTAGACTAGTGATCATTGGACACTCTAGGCACGTACTTGCTAGACCAAGCCATAACAGCTGCTGAAAAAGCCACTGGATGTGCCAGTCACCCAAAAGCCTCACCATACACTTGTCCAGGTGCGTCTGTATGACGTCAGGGTCTACGTCCTTCACATCCAGAACGTGAAGTTCTGCTTTCACACCATCCAGCACACGCTTGCAGTCCAGCATGCGCTGCTCGAAGTTAGCTGGCTTCTGGAAAAGCTGGAACTTTGTGGACACCTCTCGGAGTTTCCTCTGTTTGCAGAAATGAAAATATGCAATTCCCATCAGGATGATTATCTCTCTCATCATGAGCATAACACATACTACTAAAAATTTGTACCATAAAGTACCAAAAGAAAAAAATTCAGAAATATGACCCCCCAAAAAAAAATCCTAATGAATCTCGGTGAGGGTACCCGATCGCCTAAGCGAACTGCATAGCCCAGTGTCAAAAATTACAACACTCAGTGTCTCAATCTCAGAAGTAATAGATTTGGATAAGAAATTTAGATAAATCTGACCTCACTGGAATTAAAACTTCATGTTCAAAAAGACAGTTCAGGAACCTAGAACTCAAAATGCCCTTCATCACAAGTTCAGAGTGAAAGTCAATGTCACATCAACCATGAAAGAACTAAATGATGCTGCATCCAATTCATGCTCGGCCTGCCCACAGCATCAGCCACACGATACTGACAGAGGTTCTGCATTAAAGAAAAAGTGTATATAAAGCTAACTTCTAAATCTGGCTCACTCTCTTGTTTCTCATCTCAACTATCAAAATCAGATTTCATGTTTTTCCACCCATGCAACAATTTGTTTCTGCTGCCCTAGGATGCAACCTTCAACACATCACTCCCATCCCATGGTTTACATCACAAAGAATACCAACGGTGCCCAAGTAATCAATTCTTTCTCTTTTTTAAAGAAAATTCCCAACAAGTTGAAAAGTAAAAGGAAGCTCCTGGCCTTCTTTACCTGTAGCACATCCATCTGACTTCCTCCTCTGGCAGTCCTACCCTCTGGGGAGGTCAGGGGCTGAGAACGCATATTTCTTCTCAACTCCTCTAGGGTTAGCTCATGGGCTGAGATCTCGGCTTGGATTTTCTAAAAAGAGATTGGAAAGGGGAGAGGATGTCCTTTTTTTCTTAAGTATAAAAAGAGACAATACAAAAGTTCTATATCGTTGTGTAATACATGATATCGTATTTTACATAATGTTGACCTCCACAGAAGCTTTAGTAAGTTTTTGTAGGCCAGGTGCGGTGGCTTATGCCTGTAATCCCAACACTTTGGGAGGCTGAGGCGGGTGGATCACGACGTCAGGAGTTCAAGACCAGCCTGGCCAAGATGGTGAAACCCCATCTCTACTAAAAATACAAAAATTAGCTGGGCACGGTGGTGGGCGCCTATAATCCCAGCTACTCGGGAGGCTGAGGCAGGAGAATTGCTTGAACCTGTGGGGCAGAGTTTGCAGTGAGCCGAGATCGCGCCACTGCACTCTAGCCTGGGCAACAGAGTGAGAATCCATCTAAAAAATAATAATAATACGTTTTTGTATAATAATAATAATAATATGGCCCACTGCATGGTATTGTACATGACACACCTGCTAAGGTCTTTGCATTTGTCGTTTCTAATGTTCACAACTTATTTATAAGGAAGGAATTGTCCCAATTTCACAGCTAAGAAAACTACAATTTAAAATATACAGGACTTTTCAGCCAGGCACAGTGGCTCACGCCTGTAATCCCAGCATTTTGGGAGGCCGAAGAAGGTGGATCACCTGAGGTCAGGAGTTTGAGACTAGCCTGGACAATATGGCAAAACCCCGTCTCTACTAAAAATACAAAAATTATTGGGAGGCCGAGGCAGGCAGATCACTTGAAGTCAGGAGTTCAAGACCAGCCTGGCCAACATGGCGAAACCCCGTCTCTACTAAAACTACAAAAAATTAGCCAGGCGTGGTGGCACGTGCTTGTAGTCCCAGTTATTCAGGAGGCTGAGGCAGGAGAGTCACTTGAACCCAGGAGGCAGAGGTTGCAGTGAGCCAAGATCGCGCCACTGCACTCCAGCCTGGGTGACATAGTGAGATTCTGTCTCAAATAAATAAATTAATTAATTAATTAAATAAAATAAACTATATAAGACTTTTGCCAGAGTCTCACATAGAAAGCAAGAGAACTCCAAAACCCAAATGCTGCCCTGTAAGTAAGGTCAATCTTTCCCATTGACTCTCGGTTTTGGACAGCAGGAGGGGTTCTCTTATAGTTGAGGAGGCAATTACATAAGCTCTCTTTACAGCTCAAAAGCCCTCAAATGCACGGCAATACCTGAGCTTCCTGTGGAACTTGGAAAGCATCTATCCTGTCAGTCAGGTATGTGGTGAGCTGTTTGTCCAGCTCCCCCAAGCTCTCTTGCAAGACTTGAAGCATTTGGTCAGTTTCCCGCAGCACCTGGAGTTGCTTTTCCAAAGAAATCTGCTTGCTCTCTGCCTGCACAAAGGAGAAATTGAATCATTAGTTGCCCAACACAAATATAAATAGCAGAATATATATATTCTGGCCACTAAGAAAAGACCATAAAAGCTTTCATCCAAGACTTTAGCTTTCTTTATAAATAAATAATAATTACTAATGATAACAGTGAAAATGTCCCACTAGGATCTTATGTACCATGCAGCTGAATTACTAATTATTACTTCTTTCTATATATAATGTTGAAATACAAAAATGTAAAGGTTTCCCATAAGATGCATTAAACAGAAGATAAAAATGTGTTATTTATTATAATTTTAAAGCATTTTTAGGAATCAGCAATGTCTGCCAATTAAGAATATAAAACATAAGAAAAATGTCTATCAATACACAAACATCAGAGTCTCTTTTTTTCCAAAGCCTAAAACAAATTCTATAGGTGTACATACATATCAAACTACTATTTACAGCACTTTTGGGTTAAGCTTGATGTTATTCATGGGCTGAACATCAACAGTTATTATTTAATATGTGTTTGGAAGCACCTAATATTCATACCCAACCTTCCTATAAAAGAAGTGTTCTTTCTCTAATTTGTGATACGAATATGTATGTTACAACCTGGATATGAACTAAGAGACTATGGCTTTCACAGCAGCTTATGTGAAATATCATGGCCCTAATATTTACTAGGATAGTATGAGTTGTTGTTCGTATATACAGCTATCATATGATCCTTAATGAAAATTAAATGTTTGTAAGTAGAAGTAATCTCAAAAATAATTTTTTTAATCATCAAGTTCTGTCTTAGAGTGCTAGATCTGTTCTTCCTTTCTGAATATTTCAATATCCTCAATGCCCCTGTTAGCATTGGCTACCAACTTTAACCAACGTTAAGATTTTTCCAACATTAAAGCTCTATGATATGGAGCTTAGGGCCAGCTCCACTTCATCAATACCTAATCAACACCCATGCATGTCCCAACTCTTACCAGGTGACTTAGATCTTCATATCGGCTGTTGAAAGCCTCCAGTTTCTCACTGATTATATCATCCAGGATCCCCCCATCAATCAGAGTCTGGCCAAGCTCTCGAATCTGGGTGCGATTATCTGCCGGGTGGCGCAGAACAGATTCCAGAGACTGGAATGGAGATGGGAAAAAAATAATAATAATGCATTTACTAAGGCAAAAGGTATCAAGGATCCCCAAAATGTCTATTTGTTAAACAAGTAATTATATTTTCTAAAAATCTACCTAAGTAACAGGACCAAAAGTTAAGTAAATTACTAATTCACAAAAATATCCATCATGGGATTAAAAAATGCATAAAATTGAGAAATTAGCACAAGTGATATATGATGATATAATTTCACAAAAATAATTTCAACTATTATTAATTATGGGAGGGTGAGGCAGGAGGATCACTTGAGCCCAAGAGTTCAAGGCTGCAGTGAGCTGTCATACCACTGGACTCCAGCCTGGGCAACAGAGCGAGACTATGTCTCTAAACAATAAATAAATGAATAATAAAAAGTTAAAAATAATTATTAATTATATGGGGAAATGCTCATGATATGACACAAAGTTCAAAGGCAGAGAACAGTACTATACAAGCAAGATTATCTCAACTTTTATTAATTATATTACTAAAAATAAGTAGTCATTTTCCTACAATATATGCAGAATAAGAGGCATTGTTTTATATACACACTTTTTATATACATAAATCTAATTAACCATATGGGCTAAATAGCATTCCCAGTTTACAGACTGGAAAATTGAAGCTCAGAAAGGTTAAATTACTTGCCTACATACACACAGTCAAAAGAAGAGCTAAGATTCCAACATGGCTCTAAAGCTTTAAGACTCCAAAGCCTGGCCAAGTGCGATGGCTCACACCTCTAATCCTAGCACATTGGGAGGCCGAGGCGGGTGGATCACCTGATGTCAGGAGTTCGAGACCAGCCTGGCCAACATGGTAAAACCCCATCTCTACTAAAAATACAAAATTAGCTGGGGTAGTGGCACACGCCTGTGATCCCAGCTACTCAGGAGGCTGAGGCATGAGAACTGCTTGAACTCAGGAGGTGGAGGTTGCAGTGAGCCAAAATCATGCAATTGCACTCCAGCCTGGGCAACATAGCAAGATTCCATCTCAAATAAAAAGATAAATAAGTAAATAAAAGACTCCAAAGCCTTTGATCCAATATACTACCTTCTAGTATGCATACATAAAAGATAATAATTAGGAAGAAATCTACAAACTGTTTTAAAATGTTTATCTTAAGAGTTTGCTTTATACTTTTCTTTATTTTCCATATTTCAAGAATATATACGTATTCACTCTTATATTAGGAAAAAAATTAAGCTTTTCATATTTTTCATTCACTCTGTCTCTCACTCTGCTATATTTGAGAAGTGACATCTTTTCTCTAGCAGCGCATCCATCTCCTGGAATGTAAGCGCCACATTTTACTCATTTCTGACCTTTAATCCAGTTGTCCACTCAGTTCCCACATGGTACCATGACATTTTTAAAAGCCTATCTACCCCCTTTCCTTTTCTTTTTTGTTAAGCAAACCTACCCTCTTTGCACTGTATTTCATTTAAGAAACGGTTATTAAGTTAACGTGTGCTACACACTGTGCTGGGAACTGAGGAATAACAAAGCATCGGGTACATTTCTTGGCCTCAAGGAGTTCAAATCCAGGCTTGAAGACAAGCTCCTACGACAAGATCCCATGGCTCAACCACTGTCTTTTAACTTCTAGCATCTGAAGGTAAGAGACAGGAATCCCCTATAAACTGTCAGTGCTGTGTTTAGTGAGTAAAAATAACTTGTTGACGAAACAAGAGAGCAGTTGTCCTAATAACATATGGCAGAGCTTTGTCCAGGGCCTACTAAAATAAACTGGAAAACCACTAGAGTGCTTCAACATGTCTAAAATGTAAGATGTCAAACAGCTAACCACGTCTTGAGGCTGATATAATGGGTCACCAATAATCTAAATACACATGATTGTATAAACACTTCAGGCTATGGAAGAAAATGCAAGTGACATTGAAAACCACTGAGGAAGCAAATGCATTTGCCTGCGTAAAGCATTACATTCCTCATTGTAATACACGTGTGGCCTCATCACAACAAAGAGAAATGCCGTGGAGATCACAGGTTCCAACCTCCAGGGCTTCGTTGACAGCATCCGTCTTCTCAGGCAGGACCTCTGTGCTCTTCATCCGCTCTTCCAAAGTGTTTAACCAGGTGGTTTCAAGATCCAAATAGTGAAGCAGTTCAATCCAACAAGACCAGACCTCCTAAAGCATGAAAAATTTTAAATTAGACAAAAAGCCATTTCACACATCGTATCTCTAGTACTACACATTCTCTTTAATCGCTAATAATTTCATTTGGATGTGAGTATACCTAGGAATTCAGAACTGATGGAGTTGAAACTTCAAAAAAATAAAATAAAATCGGCCAGGCGTGGTGGCTCACGCCTGTAATCCCAGCACTTTGGGAGGCTGAAGCAGGCGGATCATGAGGTCAGGAGATTGAGACCATCCTGGCTAACACGGTGAAACCCTGTCTCTACTAAAAAAAAAAAAAATACAAAAAAATATTAGCCGGGTGTGGTGGCGGATGCCTGTAGTCCCAGCTACTCTGGAGGAGGCAGGAGAATGGCGTGAACCCGGGAGGCGGAGGTTGCGGTGAGCCGAGATTGCACCACTGCATTCCAGCCTGGGCAACAGAGCAAGACTCCATCTCAAATAAAATAAAATAAAATAATCAACAAAATCATATGAGACCAGTTGGTGAAGGGTGGGGAGCAAAGAGTGGGCAAGAGGCTGCCTCACTCTTTAAAATAAATTCCATGATCTGATTTAAATGTCAAAAATACAACTATATAATTAGTAAGAAAAACAGGAGAGAAACATTATTTAGTTTGTTTTTTAAAGACCAAGTGCGGTGGTTCACACCTGTAATCTCAGCATTTTGGGAGGCCAAGGCAGGTGGATCACATGAGGTCAGGAGTTCAAGACCAGCCTGGCCAACATGGTGAAACCCCATCTCTACTAAAAATACAAAAACTAGCTGGGCGTGGTGGCAGGCACCTGTAATCCCAGCTACTCGGGAGGCTGAGGCAGGAGAATCACTTGAACCTGGGAGGCAGAGGTTACAGTAAGCCCAGGCCACGCCACTGCCCTCCAGCCTGGGCAACAAGAGTGAAACTCCATCTCAAAAAAAAAAAAAAAAAAAGTTTGGTTTTTGAACAAAATGAAAAAATTGCTCCCAATTGTAAATTTTTAAAAAATAATTTCATAGAAAATTGAAATCTCCTGGGCCCCACCCAATTCCAACTTAGAGCTAACTGATGTAAAAGTTTGCAATGTAGCCTTCCCAACTTTTTTCTAAATTCATGAGGACATGTCAATATAAGAGAGCCACATTTTACCAAAACTGGAGTTATACTGTTCTTACTGTGTTGGTTTTGATCACTCATTCCCCTCTGAGGTTTCCAGAGCAGGGACCCAGGGGTTGTGCAGTGGGTGGAAACATTTATAAATTTATAATCCCTTATTATAAGAGGAACTGATTTGAGTGGTAAGTTTAGGAGAAAGAACTCAGCTGGATGCCTCCTGGGCTTGTCGTCTTGAATGTACTGAATGAGTGGAGGCATCTGCTGGTTTACATAAATGAGTGAAGGCACCTGCCGGTCCACTCTCCACATGAAGCATGCTTACCAGATCAAGGAGCAGTACATTTTTCTACAAAGGGCCAGACAGTAAATATTTTAGGTTTTGGGAGGACACATTTGCTTCCTATCACAGATTCTTCTTGGAGGGGGGTATGTGTTGTACAACCCTTGAGAAATGTATAAACTATTCTCAGTTAACCAGGTATCCAAAACCAAACTACAAGTTAGATTTAAACCCTCAGCCAGTCCGGGTGCAGTGGCTAATGCCTTTAATCCCAGGACTTTGGTAGGCCAAGGCAGGAGGATGGCTTGAGCCCACGAGTTCCAGACCAACTTGGGCAACATAGCAAGACCCCCATCTCTACAAAAAAAATTTAAAAATAATTAGCCAGGTGTGGCATTGCAAGGCTGGAGTCATAGCTACTCAGGAAGCGGGGGCAGGAAGGTCACTTGAGCCCAGGAGTTTGAGGTTACAGTGAGCTGTGATCATACCACTGCACTCCAGCACAGGTGACAGAGCAAGACCCTGTCTCAAACAAAACAAAACAAAATCCTCAGCCATAATTTTCCAGCCACTGAATTAGAATAAAAGAAAAGAGGTTCTAGTCCCCCGATTTCCACAAGCAAAAAGCAGACCAAAAATCTGCTCAGATGCAAGCACAACCTCTTTTCTTATAGGAAAGAAAAAATGACTCAAAGAAGACCACTTCCAAGAAGCAGACAGATCCCAAATCAAGTAGCTTTCTTACTAACTTGCCTCAATGATATATATTTATCTTAGCACAAAATTGGTTTAGAACAAGAAATGAATGAATTTACAAATGAATGAATGATCAAAGTAATGAATGAATTTAGGTTAAATATTGCAGTTGCCATTTTTTACCATTTCAAGATTTGCCACAATACAAATATTTGTTTTACATCAAATTGAATGTAAATTAAATTGTTGTAAATTGAAAGCCTTCTTAAATCTTCCAACAAGCAATAACAAAAGTCATACTACTATAAAAACAAACAAGCAAAACCTCACTCTTAGTTTAAAAAAATTTCATAGACTCATCTACATTTTACGTGTAATGGCCAGGGAGAAAAAAAAAGGTATTTTATTTAAGACCCAGTAAAACTGTCACATATTTAAGTTCTGTTTTTCCTTCAGGTGACTCTTGAACTTTAGACACCACTCAAAAGAAAATAATTCCTCTCTGTGTACTCAACCAGGCAAAACAAAACAAAAGAGAGGCTTGCAATGTGCTCTGCAATTTTTGGACTGGAACAGGCTCTACAGATCATCTGTTACATGAAAACCTGGATTGCACATATAAAAAAAGTAAAGTTTGAATATACAAAATGACTTGCCCAAGAACCTTCTGATAATTAGGGACAGATTTTGGTCTCCTGTTTTTAACCCCTCTTTCATTTTTATCAAACTATTTCCCAAGAACTATTTTTCCTTTGTAATCCAGAATTTGAAAGAAAAGAGAAGTTTTCTCCAAGATTTGAAAATGGCCAAAACATTACAGAGTTTGGATCTCAGAAATACATCACTGAAAATAATAATAATAATAATAATAATAATAACGTACCTCTAGCGTGTGGCACTTTCCTCGAATTCTATTACAAAGAAGTTGGTAATTCTCCAGCACAACATTCAGCTCAGACGTCAACTCCTGGCCACCAGAGGGCACCTTGGCAGCTAATAACTTGATGTTGTCCTTGAGAATCTTCACTCTCACCTCCTTCTGCAACACATCCTCTTTTGCCCTCTGTTCCAAGAAAGGATGGATGAACTTGAAAAACGTCTCCCTTTCTCAGTAACCAATTTCTTTTCTTTCTTTTTTTTTTCAAGAATTAAACCAAAGTTAAAACATCTGGATGATTCTAACTGCCAAAATAGAACATTATTTAGGTAACAGTGAACGGTTCTTTGTGGGGTTTTGGTTTTGTTTTTGTTTTTGAGATGGAGTCTTGTTCACTGCAACCTCTGCCTCCCAGTTCAAGAAATTCTCCTGCCTCAGCCTCCCGAGAAGCTGTGATTACAGGCACCCACCACTATGCCTACCTAATTTTCATATTTTTTAGTTGAGATAAGGCTTCGCCATGTTGGCGGGGCTGGTCTCAAACTCCTGACCTGAGGTGATCCACCCACCTTGGCCTCCCAAAGTGCTGGGATTACAGGTGTGAGCCACTGCACCCAGCCCAGTGAGCGTTTTTGAAATAAGAATGCTAACTCTGAAATTTCACTCATGCATCCAATGTACTCAGCTCCCACAAATGTTTTCATTTCATAACAGCAGTGTTAACATAAGTTATCCAAAGTATGTTTACTGACACGAAGTATTTTCAAAGTCTGGGTCCAAGATCAGAATTTAAGTGAGTGAATTTTCATTATCACTGGAGGGCTGAGCAGATTACACTGTGATAAATAAATTTTCACAAAAATTGAGGTACACTATGGTAGAAGTATCTTTAAAAGTTCTCTAAATAATTTAAGCTTTTTAAAAAATTCTAGAACATAGGCACATGTATCCTTCTGCTAATTAATAGCATTTCAATGATAAAGTTAGACTGAGATGATCTGATCCAGAAATAGCTGTTTCTCAGTGCTAAGATAAACAATCTGACATTCAGGAAAATCAACCTATCAGGTTGGTGCAAAAGTAATTGCGGTTTATGCCATTACTTTTAATGGCAATAAATACAAATAAAACAGTCTTTCACTTTCCCCTTTACTTTTCTCTACTACTTAATGGTTTTGAACTTCTTTAGATTGGGGGAAAGTAATTAAGTGTAGTGGTTTTGTAAGTCCTAATGGCTGTTTGAAAGAATAAAAATAAATAAAATGTTGCCCAATCAAATATTTAAATATCATTTTTCTCAAATCTCATCTATAGCAACTTTTAAAATCCACAGAACCACAATGCCAAAAGTGTAAAGAAAGACAATAAATGAGACAATTCTTAACATGGTAGCCTATTTTAAAATACCTTATGTACTGAGTATTTTTAAATCTTTCAAAAAGAGCTACACTAAAAAAGATGTTTTAGTGAAAAAACAATTTCCAACAAGTCTCCTGTCATATTTACTTTGATTCATGTATAATAATGTATGAATGTCATATAATCCCTTTTTTGAAAAAAATCACAGATTTTTGCTTTAGTTACACTTCTAGGTAAGTTAACTTTGAGGTAAAACATTAGTCACTGTGTTGCTTAAGCTTACAGGAAAAAAAAAGCTTTGAAAACACGATCTCCTTTGGCTTGAACATTCAAGGACAGTTGAAGCTGTGTTAGAAATTTGGGAATGATGCCCAGTTCTTTTATTATATATAAAAAGAGAGTGTTCAAGACTATCGACAGAGGAGTACAAGTTTACAGAAAATGTATCCAGTGGATCCAACTAATATGAACTCCCCAATGCATTCCTACCGCTATTCCTACCTGCTCTAATGAAAAGTCAGTGTTCATATGTGCCGTATGTATTAACTGGAAGATTAGTAACAGGAAAATAAGAATAAACCTCAGACAACTTGGGAGGTCTCTTTTGTTCCCCTTACAAAAAATAACGCTTTGTGAAAATGTTTGGAAATAGTGATGAATGCAATGAATGCCACTGGATTGTGCATTTAAAAATTAAGCTGACCAATGTTATATGTATTTACCCCAATTAAAAAAAATGATCATTCTTCCTCATGCCCACTACCAGAGGTTTTTAAGTCATTCTCTGTAGCCTCCCAAAGGTCTAACTTAAGAGCTTGTCTCACGGGGCCTCATGGACTCAACTCATGGGCCAAGCCAAATATGTGGACTCCTGGCTTTCTTCCCCTGCTAAAATTAGAGCAGCTACCCTGTTATGTTTTTTTAATTCAAAAACCTACTGTGAAAGATGCTACATGCACATAGTGCTTGACAGATAGACAGATGATTGATGGGCTGGTTTTAAAGGGAGGAGGGAGGCATGAAGCCTGTTGGCACTGGTCGTCCCCACCTCACCTTCATCTCTTCCACAGCACTCTCAAGCTCTTCTGGTGACTTGTACTCAAAATCCCGCTCCAAGTATTCTTCCTCGGCCTGGGTCATCCATTCCTGCATCTCTGCCAAGTCTTTCTTCAGGTTCGCAGCTTTTTCTTGACTTTCAGACAACCTACTTTTTTGAGTAGTGATCTACAAAGGAAAAGCCATTCCCCCAAATAAACAAATGTTAATGTGTTCAATGTCAAGCTTTAGCTCTTAATATTTAAAGGCACAGTAATAACTTTCCACAACGAATTGCATGCTTTAAAATTCAGATAAAATCTCATACATCTCATGCTAACGCCGTGGAATATAAGCAATAATGAAAATAATCTTAAGACTGGGATTCCACACCACATTTGGATAATACTCTTATCTCGAAATAGCTATTATAATTTTGAAAATGCATAACTGTTGACTGTAATCCCAGATGTAGGAATCTAATCTATAACAGTAAAAGCACATATATAAAGTAAATTTAATGTAGCACTACTTATAATGGAAAAAAGAAAAAAGAAAGCAAAAACAAAAAATCTAGAAGCCAGTCAGGCTTGGTGGCTCACACCTGTAATCCCAGCACTTTGGGAGGCCAAGGCAGGGGGATCACCTGAGGTCAGGAGTTTGAGATCAGCATGGCCAACATGGCAAAACCCCATCTCTACTAAAAATACAAAAACTAACCAGGCGTGGTGGTGCATGCCTGTAGTCCCAGCTACTTGGGAGGTGGAGGCAGGAGAATTGCCTGAACCTGGGTGGCAGAGGTTGCAGTGAGCTGAGATCGCACCACTGCACTCCAACCCAGGGAACAGAGCGAGACTCTGTCTAAAAAAAAAAAAAAAAAAAAAAAAACCCTAGAAGCAATCAAAATGTCCATTTTCTTCTTTTTAACTGCACTTCCCATTAAGATTTCACTTTTTAAAAGCAGGGAGGGAGAGGCTGCTATTAAAGATGTCATAAGACACCGCTCTATAAAATTTTGGTTTTGATGTCTACTATGTTTGTATATGCCACACAGACACAAAAAAGTTACAGTAAAAAATAGATAGTTGTCTGATTCTGATTCAGTAACTTAGTTAAAAATTTTGGAGAAGTCTAGAAATATTTTCAGAGCACTCCTCCCCATAACGACAAACTGACTTCTACTGTGAGAGAAGGCGCCGTTCTGCAGTCACAGTCCAACCTCTACTTGGCAGGTTCAGCCTCATGCTCAAATTAAACGCCACAGTAGTGGCCACCCTGCCAGGGCCTGCTTGGCTGCTAGGTGGATAGTAACCAAAGGCCAGCACAGGAGCTGGATGGTTCTCACAGAAGTTAGAGTTAAGCAAGAGACAGAGGCTTTCCCAGTCCCTCCCTCCAAACAGGATCTCCGGCATAAAAATAGACAGGACCAAACAAGAGCTTTTCTTCCACTGTCCCCACAGGGTAACCAAGGAGCTGATGCCAGCAACACTCACAATCTCATTCCCAAGCCTGGCTGATCATCAGGTTAACCTGGTAAGCTTTTCATTAAAATACATGCACACACACAGAAAGAGAAAGAGACAGAGATTCTTGGGCCCCATTTCCAGAAAATTCTCTGTATGTGTACTTTTTGAACACTAGTCAGCAATATAATTTTCACAGATCCAAAAAGAAATGAAGAAAATAAAGACACTACCATAAGCTTAACAACAACAAAACACCCTCAAAATTATCTTTAATTATCCTGAGAATATATACTTTCTATTTTTTGGCATTAAAATGTTCCTTTTTTTCAGGATATCATGAATATAATAGATGAAATAGACTATCTTTGTCTGTTGATTTGTTTTATATGCCTGTTCTTTTTAGCAAAATGAAAATATGGCAAAATTATGTTTGTCCAAAACTACTTCAACATTTGTACTAGTCAGTGCAATGCAATAGTCTGGAAATGCTCTAGATAATTATTCACACATGTGGTTACCTCCTTCCTGAGGACACTTTAAATTTCCCATATATTTATTCCTGTATTTTGAATCAGTAATTCACAATGAATTATTTGTCATCATATGTATGTGGATGAATGGATAGATAGATAGATAGATAGATAGATAGATAGATAGATAGATAGATAAAGATACACACTTCTAATTATCACCTTCCTTGATCCTCATTGCCACTTCCAAACCATTTTCTATTTCCTCAAAAACCCCAGTTCCTTAAGGCACATGCCATCAGATTATAGCACATTGAGAAAAATCTGAATTTAGCTAGGATAAGAGATGAGAGTATAACATTATTAGTTTCTTAAGTGTGATCATGGTATTGTGGTTTTGCAGAAGAATGCCTTCATGCTTGGAAAATCATGCTAGAGTATTTAGGGGTGAAGTGTCATGATGTTTTCAACTTACTGTTCAAAAGTACCAAAAAAAAAGGGTGTGTGCGTGTGTGTGTGTGTGTGTGTGTGTGTGTGTAAAGAGAAAGGCAGAGAGAGAGAAAGCAAATGTGGTAAAACATTAGCAAGTCTCTGAATGGATGGATATACAGCTGTTCCTTTTTATCATTCTTTAACTTTTCTTTACATTTGAACATGTTCAAAATAAGTTGGGTAAAACAATAAACACAAAGCAAAATATTCAGTTATGCAAATATAAATTTTTCTGATACAAACATTAGCCAAAAGCATTTTATTAAGAAATACGTACTATTTACGTGACTGTGGGGTATGCCTATATTTCATATTGACTTCTATTTTTCACTGCTTTGTCACTCACTTCAGCTATATATAGCCTCACTATTATTCCACTAATAAAAATCAAAGCAATTGGGAAAGAATACCTCCCAGTTCTACTGTTCCCATATCATTTCCTCCCTTCCATTACCACGGAGAAACCATATCTCATAGCAACATCTTCACTTAGACGGTGGATCTCATCCTCGCATAATCACAGACTTCACTTGATAAATTCTCCTATCTCAATCTCTTTCTGCACCATCATTTTTTTTCTAAAGTGAGGTCCTCTCATTAATATATCTCATTTAATATCTCTCATTATTAAAAATAACAAAACCACCTCTTTGGATTCCCGTCACCAGCCCCCACCCATTTCTCTGCTCCCCTGAAGACAGAAATTTCTCAAAGTTGGTTATGCTTGGTGTCCCAGCTCCTCAGTTCCCATACCCTCCTCGAACTATCCACTATGACTTTTTTCCCACCAGTTCATTGACCCTGCTTTCTCAAGGTTATTAAATCCCTCCTTCTTATCAAATTTAAAGCTCGATTTTCTGTTTTGATTGGCCCCTGCAATCCTCAGCATTAGGCACTGTGAAAAGTTTTCTCCACCTAGCATTTGGGACCCCACATTCCCCGTTACTGATTTTTCCTCCTTAGCTTCTAGCATCAAATTTAACCCTTCCAGAATGGTAGTCATCATTTCACCTACACCCACAGAAGCTTCTCCTTCGTTATTGCAGTAAATGACACCACAATTCACACAAAGTGGAAGCTTTGTAAAAATCCTGAGTCATCCTTGACCATTCACTTTTTCTTCTATCACACATTCAATTCTTTCCTTAGGTCTCTTCTTTATTTTCAAACCTAATATTTCTCATGCCCTCCATCACTACTTCTTTAAGCCTCCCTAGTGTATGGGTCCATCCTCTCTCTCCAAGCCTGCAGTAACCTTATAAGAATTCTTTCCATTTTCATTCTTGCCTTCCCAGAGCAAACTATTCACATGAAAACCAGAGAGAGGCCGAGTGCAATGGCCCATGCCTGTGATCTCCACGCTTTGGGAGGCTGAGGCAGGAGGATTGCTTGAGGTCAGCAGCATCTGACCAGACTGGCATCTGGTCTCAAGCTGCTGACCTCAAGCCATCCTTTTGCCTCAGCCTCTAAGAACCCCATCTCTACAATTTTTGTTTTTTTTTTAAGACAGGATCTGGCTCTTTCGCCCAGGCTGGAGTGCAGTGATGCAGTCTCAGCTCACTGCAACCTCCATCCCCTGGGCTCAAGCCATCCTCCCACCTCAGCCTCCTAAGTAGCTGGGACTATAGGCGCACACCACCATGCCCGGCTAATTTTTGTATTTTTTATAGAGATAAGGTTTTGCCATGTTGCCCAGGCTGGTCTCTAACTCCTGAGCTCAGGCAATCCACCCACCTCAGCCTCCCAAAGTACTGGGATTACAAGCATGCACCACTGCATCTGGCTCAAAAATATTTCTAAAATTATCTAGGCATAGTGGTGAACATCTATAGTTCCAGCTACCCAGGAGGCAGGAGGACTGCTTGAGCCCAGGAGTTCAAGGCTGCAGTAAGCTAGGATTGTGCCACTGCACTCCAGCCTGGGTGATACAACAAGATACTGTTGCTAAAAAAAAGGGAACAAAACAAAAAGCCAGAGTGACCTTAAAAGATCTATATCACATGTCACTTCCCTGTTCAAAACCTTCAAATTGCTTTCTGTGTAATATCATACTTGAAATAAATCCCAAGTCCTTTCCTCCAAGGCCATAGCTAATCCATCCTCTGCCTACCTCTAACCTCAAATATTCCCATTCTCCAACTCACTAACTCCTCTCTGTTTTATTCCAGCTACACTGCCTTCATTCTTTATTAAACAGACCAAGTTCATTCCCACCACAGAGTTTTAAAGCTTGCTATTCTCCACGCCTGAATGTTCTTATCTGAACCTTACAAGGCTCATCTCTTACTTTACTCAGTTCTTTATTCAAACATCCCCATCTCAGAAAGTCCTTCCCTGACCATCCTATTTGAAATAACCCACCTAGCCCTAACTCCTTGCTACTCCTCCATGATATTATTCATTATCCATCTGCCTCACTAGAATGTAAGCTCCTTAAGAGGAGTTTCTTCTTCTTTGTTCAATGCTGTACCTGCAGTGCCTAGAATGATGCTTGACAGGTGGCAACTGATTAAGAAATATTTGCTAAGTAAATAAATGGTCACACTCAAATGTCTTAGGGGTAAAGCAAGTGTCATAAATGTGTTTCAAGCAAGATTTAAGACAAGAATGGGTAAGCCCTGAGCCAAACTGGACAATCAGCACCCTCTCTTAATTTAAAAAATGATGCCTTTTTTTTTTTTTGCCTCAGCTCACTACCCATGCTGGAGTTATTCTAGACCGTTGTTTTTCAAATTGGATGGGTCATAATACATTTAGTCAGCTGAGAGAAGCTACAGTCTACATCTCCTGAAAACCATAGGTAGTAAAGTTGAAAAACTCACCTCCTTGCTAAGTTTCTCCAGTTGAGTTTGGTAGTCACCTAGTCTTGTCTGCACCCAAGTTTTTATTCCAGCAACTGGACCACTTCGAAGATTAGTCTCTATTTCCTTCATGTTTTTCAGAGATGATTCAATTGTTTCTATTTCATTAACAAACGCCTAAACACATAAAAGATGCATGTTGAGTTCATTACTATATCAGTGGATGCCATAATTATAGTTTGTCTGCTTATCTCCCTGCAAATATTACACAAGCAGACTGCTTAAGAGTCAGTACTTCTAACTACTTAAGAAATATTGTGCCTTAAGAAACTCATTTCACCTGGGTGCTTGATATAGCCATCTGCCAAATTAGACTGGAAATACTTGACTCTCAGCAGGGAATAGCCTTTTATTAATGTAGAGAAGCCTGATGATTTCACCAAATATAAACTGCATGCACTATTACTAGCAAATTCATTTCTTGTTTTTTGTTTTTTGTTTTTTTAACACTTTAAGTTCTAGGGTACACGTGCACAACATGGAGTCATTGTATATTGCTTTTCTTGTGCCACATGGTGAGGATTTAAGAAAAACATACTTAACAAATGAATTTGATGAACAGACCCTTCTCAAATTCATTTGTTAAATATGTTTTTCTTAAATCCTCACCATGTGGCACAAGAAATGCAATATACAATGACTCCTAATGAACCAAAATTGTTCTTGTTCTCTATTCTATAACCTCTCAAAATTCTATAACCTTGTCCAGAAATAAAAACTTGAAGAATCTGTCATTCTTTTATTAGCTATAAAGTCATAAAAGCTTTATGATGAAAGATATTTTATCTAGATGTAATGCTATGCTATATTCTCACAATTTTAATAATAGCAGCAAATAACATAGAACAAGAACAAAATGTTATTTATGACAAGTTCCCCAGATCAGCAGAACTCACAGAGCACTGGTCTAACTGCCTCTGTAGACCTGCGTCGTCTCCTTGGGCAGCCTGCTGTTTCACTAAGAAGTCTTTCACGCCATCCATCCACTTCTCAATGACTGTTGAATCAGCCTAATCGAACATGATAACAGAGGGGGATATTACTTCGTGACGTTCAGCCTACTACATCTCAAGATCTACCGCCACTGGAACAAAGGGAACTTTTTAAAGCTCCGATAGCATCGCTTTCATTTATGTTATTTCTTTTTCTAAACCTTCCAAATTTGAAAATGATTATTTTCTTCATTCTTGACTAAAATCCTCAAGAGATGACAGGTTAGTAACCGCTCTAAAAATTTCCAAACGCTAGCTCTTTTTGCTTAAATGCAAACAATAGTTATGATTTAAAATGCAAATTACAGGGAAAAAATGCATTTCTAGGTTTTATCAGCTATAAAATATTTTGCTCTGATATAATTTAGAACAATTTTTCTCTAAAGTTAGTAACTCAGAGCAGGAATAAACAAATAGCACGGTGGAGGGAATACAATAGATGGTTCTCATTTCTGCTTTTGGATGCCTTTTTATCTGAGAACTCAAGACAGTCACCGTTCAGCTCCAATATTTCATCCAACATTTATTAAGCACCTACTATATATATAAAATCCAGCTACTGTGTATGGTGATAGGGGTTCAAAGACAAATGTGAAAGCAAACATTTTGCAAAGAGAAAGAGACTTTAGAGAGAAGGTAACATTGGAACCAGGCCTTAAAGAATGCAAATAAGGGCCAGGTACGGTGGCTCACGCTTGTAATCCCAGCACTTTAGGAGGCTCAGGCCACGGATCACGAGGTCAAGAGATCGAGACCATCCTGGCCAACAAGGTGAAACCCTGTCTCTATTAAAAATACAAAAATTGGCTGGGGGCGTGGTGGGGCACCTGTAGTCCCAGCTACTCCGGGGGGCTTAGGCAGGAGAATAGCTTGAATCTGGGAAGCAGAGGTTGCAGTGAGCCAAGATGGCACCACTGCACTCCAGCCTGGCGACAGGGCAAGACTCTGTCTCAAAAAAAAAAAAAAAAAATGCAAGTAAGTAGATGCAATTTTAGCTTTTGAGCTCCAATACCAAAATCATTGTCATTTCTTTCCATAGGTGGGCAACTGCCATGTTTTTCTCCAGTCTTCTACTGATTACATGTTCCCAATTCCTTCCATGATGTCTGTAGGACATGATATTTAGGTATTGCTCACTACTCTGATCAACACGCTCTGGAAACTACATCAATTTTTAATGTCCTTAAAATATGCCACCCAGAACCAATTATTCTGATCCTTATAATGTTTGAATTGATCAAAAAGATCTAACTAGTTTATATAAGGTTATCAGAGATTATCTCAAATACTTTGGTGAAATCAAGACTTGCCAAGAATGCTCATTTGTGAGCATTATTTGAACTAAATGAGAGAGCATCTTCAAATGTGAGATGTTATCACTCTGTGTATCTAATAATCTAGGCTTCCTCCTCCAAAAAAAAAAAAAAAAGAAAGAAAAGAAAGTAGTACTTAAAGGAAATGAGTCTGGGCAAGGCCTACTAGTGGTATCCATGTTGATTCCTGGTGACCACGACATTCTTTCCTAAGCACATATAAGATCTCTAGTCGGTTATTTATCTTACAGTTTGGCTAAGAACTGACATCAAACTTACTTTATATCTTCTGCTTCTAAAAACTAATGTTTCCTCTTAATTAGGACATTCCTCCATCTCCATTTTTCTGGTAATTTCTCACAAGATTATGACGTAAATGACCCTGAGATCAAGGGTAAAAATCCCACTTGGGATGTAGATTTATGCATCTGGAGGAGCTCTGAGTGGTTTTGCTTGTGGTCCTAAGTTCAGGCTCTAAAGCACTCTCAGTAATGACTATTCTATACTTTGTAGTTTTGAAGGCCATTCTCTGATGAAGATGACAAGTAAAAAGTGCTTATCTAGCTAGGTTTCTCTGTGTCCTCCATTAATATTATACCATCCTGTCTAAGCACTTCTGCATCTCGTTTATTCTTGGCACAGCTTTGAAAGCCTTTCAGTTCCATTGCACACTTTCCCCAAGCTGCTTCCTCCTCTCTTCTCCAGCCTGTCTGACACTATTCCCACAGGTCCATGCTACCCTTATATATTTTCAGTTGATTACAGGTCACTTCTGTGTTTGCTTCAGCATTTCAAGATCTTAGCATAGAAGGCTTCTTGGGAAGACATGCTCAGGACGGGTAGAGTGCGGCATCCAAAAAAGACAGAAGTGCAAAAAGAGAGAAAGTGTGAATACATTCACAGAGTTCATAAAATGTGACTTTAAAAATTCTCCGTTTAACTTGTCACCACAGATTCTTGCACTGCTAATCTCCATTCTGCACTTTTAAAGAATGCATTACTGCTGTATAACTGGGAAATTCATTAACTCTAGTTTGAATAAGGAAAACTGATAGTCTCCTCAGCCAAAATTTTCAAAATTTATATGGAAGCATTATATTTCAAGGAAGTTTTAACCACAACTGGCTTTGACTTGAGTAAGTGGCCTTAACTACTCCAGTCACTGGCATATAAGGAAGTTTTATGGCCTCAACAGCCTTCCTTCCTCCCTCCTTCCCACCCTCTCTCTAATACATGCAGACCCATCAGGGCACATGCAATTCACATGTATCTGTTCCTTCTCTCCCTCTGACATGAGAAAAAAAGAAAGAGAAAAGAAACAGATCCCTCTCCCTCTCCCCCTCCCCCTCCCTCTCCCTCTCCCTCTCCCTCGTCTCCCTCTCCCCTTTGCACGGTCTCCCTCTGATGCCGAGCCAAGGCTGGACTGTCCTGCCGCCATCTCGGCTCAATGCAACCTCCCTGCCTGATTCTCCTGCCTCAGCCTGCCGAGTGCCTGGGACTGCAGGCGTGCGCCGCCACGCCTGACTGGTTTTTGTATTTTTTGGTGGAGACGGGGTTTCGCCGTGTTGGCCAGGCTGGTCTCCAGTTCCTGACCGAGAGTGATCTGCCAGCCTCGGCCTCCCGAGGTGCCGGGATTGCAGATGGAGTCTCACTCACTCAGTGCTCAATGTTGCCCAGGCTGGAGTGCAGTGGCGTGATCTCGGCTCGCTACAACCTCCACCTCCCAGCCACCTGCCTTGGGCTCCCAAAGTGCCGAGATTGCAGCCTCTGCCCGGCCGCCACCCCGTCTAAGAAGTGAGGAGCGTCTCTGCCCGGCCGCCCGTCATCTGGGATGTGAGGAGCCCCTCTGCCCGGCTGCCCAGTCTGGGAAGTGAGGAGCGCCTCTTCCCGGCCGTCATCCTGTCTAGGAAGTGAGGAGCGTCTCTGCCCGGCTGCCCATCGTCTGGGATGTGGGGAGCGCCTCTGCCTGGCCGTGACCCCGTCTGGGAACTGAGGAGCCCCTCCGCCCAGCAGCCGCCCCGTCTGGTAAGTGAGGAGCCCCTCCGCCCGGCAGCTGCCCCGTCTGGGAAGTGAGGAGCGTCTCCGCCCGGCAGCCGCCCCGTCTGGGAAGTGAGGAGCATCTCCGCCCGGCAGCTGCCCCATCTGGGAGGTGGGGGGCACCTCTGCCCAGCCGCCCCGTCTGGGAAGTGGGGAGCCCCTCTGCCCAGCAGCCACCCTGTCTGGGAGGTGTACCCAACAGCTCATTGAGAACAGGCCATGATGACGATGGCAGTTTTGTGGAATAGAAGGGGGGGAAGTGTGGGGAAAAGAAGGAGAGATAGGATTGTTGCTGTGTCTGTGTGGAAGGAAGTGGACATAGGAGACTCCATTTTGTTCTGTACTAAGAAAAATTCTTCTGCCTTGGGATGCTGTTGGTCTATATCCTTGCCCCCAACCCCGTGCTCTCTGGAACATGTGCTGTGTCCACTAAGGGTTAAATGGATTAAGGGCGGTGCAAGATGTGCTTTGTTAAACAGATGCTTGAAGGCAGCATGCTCCTTAAGAGTCATCACCACTCCCTAATCTCAAGTACCCAGGGACACAAACACTGCGGAAGGCGGCAGGGCCCTCTGTCTAGGAAAACCAGAGACCTTTGTTCACATGTTTATCTGCTGACCTTCCCTCCACTATTGTCCTATGACCCTGCCAAATCCCCCTCTCCGAGAAACACCCAAAACTGATCAATAAATACTAAAAAAAAAAAAGGGAAAGAAACAGACAGACAAGCCATGTAGGCCAATGGATCATCCCAAAAGTGACAAAGGGAATAGAAGGGAACCTGTAAAGCCACACTATAATATTTTCACTACTAAAAATCCTGCATGTAATTCTAACCACGCTGTGCTCTAAAAGAGACAGTGTGCCCATATAAAGAAATGCTGAGGTCTGACTACCAAGCTCAGCACCTGCCTAGCCATGGGGCCTTGAGAAACTAATTTTTCTTTGAGCCTTAATAACTCATCGTGAAACTGGAATCATAACAACTATCTTGTCTGGTTGTTCTGAAAAACAGAGACTCCCACATAGAAGAATGCACTAAATGGTAGCAATTATTATACTAAGATCTACAAAACCAACTGCTTTATTATGACCAAGATTGAGACCATAAAAGAGTTACCACATCCAAGTTTTGGTGTTTATGTCCCATCAGAGGCACCACAGGAATGAACAGCCAGGATGAGCATGTGTTTGCATAAGCATGGGTTTCAATTTTTTAATTGCTGCCAACATTAATGCTTGTTCTATCCTGTAACTGTTTCAAAGTAACTGTTTCAAATGGCTACTGCTTATATATCTGGCTAGACCTGGCCAAATACAGCTCATGGGAAGGAATTGGTACAGAAGGAAAGGCCCATCCTTTAGAAGTGCCTGGCAGCAGCAGATTCACTCGGCGTTTCCACCTCGTGGCACACCGCGCGGGAAGGGTTATCAAGTCCCAAAGATCAATGCTACCTACCACCTGTACCTGTATGGGTGAAGGCAGAAGACAGGGAGCTCTACTCTGCCTTCCACTCTCCCTATCCTATCTCCCCTTTCCCTGAGCAAAATATTGTCACAATCAACCTGTAGCAGATGTTTCCTGTGCTTTTCAAACATACCAAAAGTCTGCTCATCTTTAAGTCAATTCCACCACAACAAAGAGGTTGATTACAAAGATCGTCAAAGAGCTCACATGAAAATAGTGTTTCTCTGTCCATTTAAAAATTACTCAGCTGATGCACTTATAAGCTTCTAATCTACAATAATGACGATTTTTTTCCTCACCTCCATCTGCTTACAGAACACACGCATGCACACACACACACACACACACACACACACTTCTTTAAGGGACTTCAGTTCTTACAAACCAAAACGAAATATAAAAACTGCTAGTAAATTTCTAAAGCAAATGTCATTATTTCACACGCAAAAAAAATAAACTAAGTACTAATCTGGGGCAGCCATTTCTCATTCCTATTTTTACTCACAAATATTCAAATGAATATAAAATTACGAATACAGTATTTTTTGAAAATCAAAATATCTAATATTCTAGTATGGAAGGGTCAAAGTCTACATGGACCATCACTGCTCAAAAGCAATGATTTCTAAGCATTTCAGATGGGCAACACCCTGCTATGGGATCACGGACAAGGAACGGCAAGGTCATTAAAACAATTCCTCTGACCCTATCTCACCTCATTTCCCATCCCCCATCCTGTGACCTAAGGATGGAGGTAATTTAAAGCTTGGTAAATCTGGATTTAAGACAGTAAGATTGCAAGGTACACAACTACCTCTGGAGACTTGATTACAGCTAAATTCTTGGCATTTTCTTTTGCTCCTCCCCCATCTGTTGGAATGTCCACAGCTTTTTAAGACATAGACCAGAAAAAAAAAAAAATACTGTGAAGCCAGAATTAAAACAGTAATTTAAGGTAGCCAGGTTCCTATTTTGTTTCACTTTATAATACTCAATAACCTCAAAAACACAACCTTGAAAATGTGCTCTCTCACTTAGTAGGGAAGACAAACAATGACACTGCTACTACACTTATTAAAAACTAATAAGGTTCTTAAATCTAAGGAAGGGAATATATGAATATTCCCTTCAGTAAAGTAAAATGTGTTCACAAATGAGAAAAAACTCAAACCCTTATGAGATAATTATATCAATTATATGTTACCTAAGAAGGGTTAAATCATCCGTACTAATATTACTCTTAGAAAGTATTGCATTTTTACCCTAAAATGCTTTCCAAAGTACTCTCAAAACCTGGTTCTGCCTGTTGGAGCTCCAGCACGCCCCCCTCCAGATTCCGGGTCAGAGCAAGTCCATTCATGTGTGCCTTTGACTGTTCAACAGTTGAAGGAAGAGGCATGACTACACAGGTGTCCTGCCACTTAGGATAACCAGGCTTTAGACTGTATAAATCCACTCTCACTAGAGAGGCCGGACACATCAATTACATTCACATCTGCTAACTTGCTCTATGCCTGACAGGGATCCAACCCTCAAAGAGCTCATGCCTCGTGGGAAGAGAGACACACATTTCTCACCATAATAAAAGACGGCCTGAGATGGGTCATTGTGAAGGTGTAAATGACACACAGTCGAATCACAGAGGAGGGAATGATTATCTAGCTATGGGTGTAGTGATGAGCTGGGCTGAAGACAGATGAGCAGACAGGAGGAGGAGGGATGTGAATTCCTAGCAAGTACGTGACATTTTCAGAGAAAGGCAATAGTCTAGGATGGTCTTTGGTGACCCACCGTATTCTCCCCACCTGACTCAGCTCACAGTGGAGATGCAGGGAGGGCTTCAGGGCAAGAAAGGGACATTTTGTATTAATGGCACTTTGTATTAATTTGTATTAATGGTAAAGACAACCAGATCCTTTCAGAAGTACAACTCTGGTATTGGTGTGAAAGATGAATTCCAGAGAGAAGAGACAGGAAGTGGGAATCAGATTTAAAGGGTAATGAAATTTTCAGGGAAAGAGATTGCATGAGAGCCTGAACCCAGAAGGAAGGGCCTGGAGGAGGAGCCTGAAAAGGCAGGAGCGCTGGAAAATAGAAGACAGTTTTGTGTGTGCCTTGGGGACATCTTTCATTTCCCAGTTATACATAGGGCAGGAGCTCTTGAATAAGGAAAAGGAAGTACGTAATATGAAATACTTTGCAGCCCCTAAATCCAAAGATATTACTACTGGTGAGGAGAGATATATAAGCAGCCTCTTAGGATTTTATAATATGTTATCCCCATGATTCACATGAAAATCCAGTCAGTAAAATCAATAATGGAAAAAAGAAATACCCATTTCATGTATTTTCAAATGTTTTGTCACCTGGAAGGGGTATAGTAGTTTGTAAAAAGTAACAATGAATATTTTACCTCATAAGTACAGGAATGGAGGTTATTGCTTTGGCATGGCACAAATAAAAAGCATTTAAGAATGTATTTGGGCATAACACAATGAATAAAAATATGTAGGTCCAATCTCTACATGCACAAAAGGAACCAGCTATGGAGACAAAGGAAATGCAGGCAAATGAGGAAAAACACGGCAATGCCAACAAATAACAGAAAACTGAAATTCGCACACAACTAACAGCCTCTTACAAATATTGAAGGATAGCAGAAAAAAGCAAGCACATGGCCATGAAAACACTTTCAAAGTTTAAATGTGCTGTATCAATGAAAGATGTTATTAAGTAGTGGGATTCACTTCCAAACTCTATCTGGACTATGGATTTAAATGTCCTTCACAGAGTTCCAATATCATTTCTTTCCACAGTGTGGGGGAAAATGATTAGAATTAGCAATATTTGTCAATTTTTCTTGTCTAACTTGTATGTACAAGGATCCACTGTTGATATTAGCTGCCCCCAGGAAAGAAAATGGCATTGGGGAAGAAAAGGAACTCTAAATGTTCACTGTAAGTATTTCTGTGGTATTCAATTTCTTCACAATGTGTAGGCTTCAAGTACTACTCATGTAATGAAAAATGCATTTTAAAAATAAACGAGTTAACCATTTTGTTCCTACGAAACATTATTATGAATTGGCATTGAATCTAAAACCTACTGCGCTTCATGCCTTAAAGACAAAAATAATTAAATGCCTAAAAAATCATATATCAGGTCACTGAAAAAGGGAAAACAATGATAATCTGCAAATAAATATTTATTATAATTATCTAATAATTTGAGGGTGTGGAATTTAAAGTTTTCCCAAGTAAATCATGAGTAGTTAAGTAACCAGCAATTCCTACAAAGCAAAAAAAAGGAGTTTTCTTTTGAATTTAAGATAAAACATGTATTTCAATGAAGGAGTTATACAATTAAGAAATATAGACACTGTATTCCTTAACCACAATCTTGCAGTTAGTACACAAGAAGCAAATAAAAAAATTACTGGACATTACAAATCTGCTACTGTAACAACAAACACTTACATATCCAGACACACACCCTTGATGTTGGATATTTTTAATGGAAATAAATATTTCCAAGTGACCACTTTTAGTGCCTGGATTTGCTACATTAATAGCAACAACGCACCAAAGCTTAAAGCTGGATTACTATAACCACAGGCCTCTTTTGTATTTTGGGAGAATATTTATTCTCTTTAAGCTCCATATTGAAATAGTAGTATACATTTAGCTAACCCTAAGATATACTTTTAAGAGTCAAAAGAAGACTAACTCTGAGGTTAATCTCCATTTATACTTTGGACTTAAATCTGAAAACAAAGGGATGATCTTTTGAAAAGATGGGGAATGTTTCATCTGGCATTGCTAAACTTTGGCACTACTGACATTTGGAGCCAGATGATTATTTTGTTGTGAGGCTGCCCTGTACATGGTGGGATGCTTAGCTGCATCCCTGGCCTCTACCCACTGGAAGTCTTCTCCCACAGTTCTGACAACAGAAATGTTTCCAGAAATTAACAAGTATCCTCTGGAGGGTAAAATCACCCCAGTTGAGAATCACTGATAATACAATGCTGGGACCATAACCAAAAACTTTAGAATTATAGAAAAGGCCAATGCTCATTTTGAAAGCCGGGAACAATTGCAACTCATAATACACAACGAGAAGTGGGACCATCACAAAGTAAAATGGGCCAGGCATGGTGGCGCATGTCTGTAATCCTAGCATTTTGGGAGGCCGAGGAGGGTGGATCACCTGAGGTCAGGAGTTTGAGACCAGCCTGGCCAACATGGTGAAACCTCATCTCTACTAAAAATAAAACCTTAGCCGGGCGTAGTGGCATGTGCCTGTAGTCCCAGTTACTCGGGAGGCTGAGGCAGGAGAACTGCTTGAACCCGGGAGGCTGAAGTTGCAGTAAGCCAAGATTGCACCATGGCACTCCAGCCTGGGGCAACAGAGCAAGACTCCATCTCAAAAAAAAAAAAGTAAATGAGTCAAAAACACTAAGCCACACAAAACACATTTCTCTCCATAATTACTGGTTTATTTGAATGAGATCTCCATCTAGAACTGCACTTACACCTAGAGAAAAACTACCTCCTGTCACTACCATCACACACAACTACCCACACACACACACAACCCCTCCATCTGTATCTTCTGCTGATCATTCATTGGAACTACCCATTAGTTCCTCAGTCAAAGAACGCCCCTCCAAATTCAGTGGTCCACTCAGAGAATCTGGCTGGATCCCTTCCACACTAATCTGTGAGGTCTTCCAGCTCCTCTTCTACCACGTGTTCTCTAACTTTGATTTTCAAAACATACATTTTCATTAATTTTTGTCTTCGCTTTCAATCTTTTCACTTTTTGGGGGCAACATTCCTTATGCAAATTTGCTTAGCATCTAAATCCAAATCTATATATATTTAGATCTAGATCCAAATATATGTAGATATAATATTTAGATGTAGATCCAAATATATGTAGATATATATATTGTATCTACATATATTTGGATCTACATCTAAATATATATAGATTCGGATTTAGATTCTCTCTATATAAATATAGATGTATATGCATATATACAGAGACATCTCTCTATATATATAGATATATATCTACACATATTTGGATTTAGCTTCCAAGAGAATCTATCTATCTATATATATAGATAGATAGATATACAGAGATATATCCAAATCTAAATCTCCTATTGCTAATTTCATTTCATTCATTGAAAAATATTGATTGGATGCCTTCTCTGTGCCAGGCATTGCTCTAGTTAGGAGTACATCTTGGCATACATCGGTGAATAAGAAATTTAAAAAAGACAAAGATCCCTGACTGATGGGGAAAAAAAAAAAAGACCAAGGTAAGGAGTCACTGGAGGATAGGAAGCCTTGCGGGGAGAGAGTGTGATTGGTTCATTCTCCACCCAGAACTTTCCTATTAAAATACCAGGTGACCTGGAAACTCTGCTTCTCCATCTTTCTCACAGGCAGAATGTTAAAATCTGACACTGACTTCTATTGACATTGACTCTCTCCTTATACGTCCTCACATTTATCCTTTCCTCTTAAACTTTATCACTGCTGCATCTGTCAACATTTTCAGGTGTAGTGAAGGATCCTGTTTCTGAATTTTCATGTCCCTGGAACGATCTGCCTTCCCACTCTGACACTGTCAATGGCCTATCTCTGACTTTTGACTTCAAATGTCAAAAACCTGCAAAAAGTAGTTTCGTGTATTCAGCAATTTACTACTACCTGGGCTATTTCTACCAACCCAACCAAGTCACTACTATAATCTAATCAACAGTCTGTATTTCACACAGGCCCTCCATGCCTGAAACATTATTTTGACCATTTTTAAGCAATTTTCTCTTATCTTCAAGGTCCAGTTTACTCTACTTTTGACTTTGCTTCCAGGCAAAAGGAAATAAATGTGCTCTCTAGCACATTAAAAGTACATCTTTGATAAGTCCCAACTTAAATACATAATAAATGGGGATCTAGAAAGAATGTAAAATATTTAAATAATAAATATGTGAATCTTATAAGATAATTACTATTTACCCCGCAATAAACTTAAACTCCCAGTGGCCTCTGGATTTACCTCAAAAGCTCTGAGTTTGAGAGCAATTTCCTCAAGCAAATGCAGATCTTTGGAAACCAAGACCTTTAGCTTGTTCCACTTTCCTTGCACATCATCAAATTCTTGCTTATATAATTTTTCTACATCAGGATGAACATTTTTCTCCAGAGCCTTTGTTTCTTCTGCAAGTTTATGTAATGCAGGTTTCTGATTCTCAAGGATTTCATCAAGGGTCTGGAAAAAGTTTTAAAAGATTAAAAATATGCACAAAAATGTGTCTGCACAGATATAGTAAAATGGGCTATATAAAGTCAAAAGTCACTTTAAAATGCATTAGAAAGCATTTTTATCTAAAAAGAACAGTGGGTGGGAGTGTGAATTAGTTCAACCACTGTGGAAGACAGTGTGGTGAT
This sequence comes from Pan paniscus, assembly GCF_029289425.2. Lineage (NCBI taxonomy): Eukaryota > Metazoa > Chordata > Mammalia > Primates > Hominidae > Pan > Pan paniscus. The sequence continues at coordinate 164,452,751 of NC_073254.2, read as the reverse complement.
TCCTCAAAGACCTAAAACCAGAAATACCATTTGACCCAGCAATCTCACTGGGTATATACCCAAAGGAATACAAATCATTCTGTTATAAAGATATATGCACACTATGTTCATTGCAGCACAATTCACAATAGCAAGGACAAGGAATCAACCCAAATGCCCATCAACGATAGACTACTTAAAGAAAATGTGGTACATATCAACCATGGAATACTATGCAGCCATAAAAAGGAACAAGATCATGTCCTGTGCAGGGATATGGATGGAGCTGGAAGCCATTATCCTCGGCAAACTAATTCAGAAACAACAAAAAAAAATACCGCATATTCTCACTTATAAGTGGGAGCTGAATAATGAGAACATACGGACACATGGTGGGGAAAAACACACACTGGGGTCTGTTGGAGGGTGGGGCATGGTGGGAGGGAAAGCATCAGGAAGAAGAGCTAATGGATGCTGGGCTTAATACGTAGTGCAGCAAACTACCATGACACACGTTTACCCATTTAACAAACCTGCACATCCTGCACAAGTACCTCTGAACTTAAAATAAAAGTTGGAAATCAAAAAACAAAACAAAACAAAACATGAAAAACTCATGAAAAAAATAGGCATAATCATAAAAATTAAAGCTTTTTCTTCATGAGTTGTGTGTGGGCAATACAGTGTATTCTCAACCCTAAAAATCAAGGGAACAGCAAACCCAGTGTGGGCCAAGTGTGCAGTGCTCAATGGCTGCTCTCCTTTTCATCTAATAGCACAGAGCCATAAGGCTACTCAACTAAATGACCTCGGAAACATTCCTATTCGATGCAGAAAAAAGTATACATCAACACGTCAACTGATAGTCCTCATTTCATAAAGATATTTTAGCAGATTTTATGAACAGGTTGAGAATTTTAAGCTAATCACAGCAGAAGGAGAAAATATGCTTTTCTTCTATGAAAAAATATTTAATAACTGTATTTTCTTTTATGTGAGGTCAAACTAACCCTCAAATCATAAACACATTTTTGTACCAATGATGAACAAAACTGACCAACTTTTTTTTTAATCTCTGAAAAAACATTTCAAAATATGTAAGAGGAGATATTAGAAGAAGCGCTAGAGTTCTAACATGGAAAATATATGTTACCTTTTTTTCTTGCAGGGCCTTCTCCACCTTGGCAAGATCATTAAGGACATTCAGAGACGCCTGGGCCTTATTTTCTGAATCATTTAGCACATCTTTCAGTGTTTTCAATGTTTCCAGATATGCATGTCCAGGTTGGCCCTTCAGTTCTGTTTATTTAAAAATATTTAGTTTGAGAAAATCATATTAGGAACCAATATTATTACATAGACCATTATCCTAAATGAATTCCAATACATGGCAAAGGAGACCCCATGATTAAAATGTAAAAGGGTCTCTGTTAATTAACAACATAGATCATTCCATTGGCATTTCTGAGAGTCAGACAGTGACTTCATTCCTGCGGATGTTGACGTTTGAAATATTAACTAACCCACTATAATTTTTCTTCATTTCTTCATGATGAAATGTCTCTCTGAAGATGGAACAACAATGTCCCTTTTGTTCCATATAATCTCCTCTTCCTTAACAGCTACACAAAGAATAAAAGAAAACAAAGATCCCTTCAACCAGTCTTGCTGTAAGCTCCACCGTGTAGACAAACCCAGGTCCAGAGTGGAGGAGATTATATGGAAATACTGCCACCATGCTGCCCAGGTACCCTGAGAAATAATGACTGAACAGCCAGCTGGAACAGTGTCTACCTCAGTCACTAATGTAAAAATATCGTAGAAGTAACACTTGCGTGGAAAGGAAGTGAGTTCTCTTGAAGCACAAAGAGGTGAAACCAACTAGCAGCAAAAGTTAAACTGCCTACTGATCCTTGTCAAAAGTGAAAGCACAGCTTGTACCAATAAGTGGAGAAAGAGGTACCCTCAAAGACATATTTCACATAACTGAATTCAAGGAACAAAGACATGCTGTCCAGATGCACTTTCAGAAGAAAGGCAACACGACACATTTGCCTAGCATGCACACATACAGACACTTCCAGTCATCACACAATCTACAACTGCTGAAGTTAGGCTGGGTTACATGTGGAGCATTTCACACAATGCTCAATGCATTTCACACAATAATGCACAATGCAACACAGTTCCTAACTCAAATGGCAGCTAGGAAGTAAATAGTGTAACGTAGGAGGGATGAGCTTTCAAAATCTTTAACAGTGAACCTTCCAAAACCAAGTGTATTCCAAAAGTAAGAACTCTAAAATTTTTCTGAATCTGATAGTGGAATATGATTTCTTTTAAAAGACAGTATGAGACTGCTAAAACTTTAACTATTTTGCGGAAACAGAAGTAAGGGATCATTCATTTTAATCCTCCTAGCAATGATATTAAGTGGCCTCCTCAACCAAAGGAAGAAATTGCACCTGTTTCTCAAAAAAAAAAAAAAAAAAAAAACTCTTTAAAAATCATTATATCCAGGTCAGGTACAATGGCTGACACCTGTTATCCCTGGTATTTTGGGAGGCTAACATCTGTTATTTTGCCTAACACCTGTTATTTTGGGAGGCTGTTATAACACCTGTTATAATGGCTTACACCTGTTATTTTGGGAGGCTGAGGTGGGAAGATCACTTGAGCCCAGGAGTTCTAGACCAGCGTGGGCAACATAGCTAGACCCTGGATCTACTAAAAATAAAAAACCAGCCAGGCATGGTGGTGCATGCCTGTAGTCCCAGCTACTCAGTAGGCTGAGGCAGAAGGACCACTGAAACCCAGGAGGTCAAGACTGCAGCTATGATTGCACCACTGCTCTCCAGCCTGGGTGACAGAGTGAGACCCTGTTGCTACAAAAAAAAAATTATTATTATATCCTACTGACACAATTTTAGAGAATGTGAAACTTGCTTGTATGTTTACAAAAAGGTGTGAATCTGGAAAAGAATCTGAATACAGAAGACTTTAAGACTTTGAACAATACAGGCACAAAGGAAAATGGAGAAGGTTGGTGCAAAGCAAGCAAGTGTACTCAAGTTCTAAATGTTGGGAGTCATGTTTACATTAAGGCAAACTGAGACAGGAGATATTAAAATTGTTGGGTTTACCATTCTCTAGATGTTGTTGACGATCCTCTACAGCCTCTTGTACAGCTTGGTAGCGGCCCAGAAAGCTATCGAAGCCCCGCTGGACAAAATCTGGGGCAGAAGGCTGAGACATCAGGGCCGAGCAGCTTGCACGAGCCATTTCAATTTTGGGGTGAAGGCCAAGAAGATTTGTCAATTCCCGCTAAGGAAGAGAAAATACGGTCACACAACTCACTGAAGATGAACATCCTCACAGGAAGTTAATCAGGGCAGCATTAACTTAAAGTTCATGATACGAGAAGCCCTCCTTAACTCTGGAACTGCACATAGAATTCCTCCACTTTCCAGACCGTTGGCTCCTTACCTGACAGGAATCCTTCAAGCTTGGCAAGGACTGCCGGGAAGATTCAGAAATGGAAGTGTGTTTTACCCACTCCTCCTTTGTCTTGATGACCTTTTCAAGCTCATCAAGCTGCTTGAAATAAGCATTTATATCTTCCTGTAGCTGAATCTTTCTTTCTATATCTTCCAAATGTTGAGATACATTCTTCCATTCTGATGAAACCTTCTCCAGAACATTTTTTATTTCTTCAGTAGGAAGGCCTTCTATGCAGACATGAAAAACAAGCAAACAGTCTATATATTACAAAATGTGTCTTGAATTTATTCTGAACATTCTAACACTCAGAATAGTGAGGCAATGTCACACATAATGATCACTTTCTTAAGTCCCTTTTAATACAACAACAAAAATTTATAATGATGCACTTAAAAAGAATGATGTTTATTTCAATTCCTTGAACAAAGAAGAAAGACATTTTAAAATAACGATTCAGGCACATCAGTAGAACTTCAGCCACTGCCTTTTCTAGATAATATATGTTTCCATCCATGCCATGCTTCTACTCTGCTAGTTTATCACCTGAACCAGTGAAATAAGATCAACTACCTTGATCTGTCTAGGCCCGACTTCAGAAAGAAGACCCTTTGTCCTAAGAAAAAAAGAAAGCTGGCTAGAAAAACTAGGAGGCAGCTCAGGTCTTGGTGACCAAAGCACAGTGTCATATAAATTAAAAAATGAATGGCGAGGATGCCTTATGCTGGGAAGCAACCTGGTGAGTGCAGGAATATTAAGCCAGCAGCCAGGCTCTAGAAGCATCAGCAAGCCCACTGGAGACCTTGCACATAAATAAGCAAATACCAAAAGACTGAGGCAGCAATAAGATGATCTACTTTAGAAACACATCAGGGAAAACAATGCCACCATTTTTATTACTGAAATCTTATCATTTTATTTGTCCGATATTTTTGAAAAGTAGAGAATGTTCCTAAAAATAATAAAGCCATATATAATAATAGGTTTTATCATAGTCCTTCCCTTAATCTAAAATACCTTCAAATCCTCTAAAATGACTATGAAAAAGTATGGGAAATCTTCAAAGGAATCTTTCTATTCGGAGGAGAACATGCATACCAAAAGGATGGCTTCACATTTTTATTGAGTAGGAAAGCAATAAAACAATCCTGCTTTATAAACATATATGATCAAAATCCAGGATAATGAGAGCTTGAACTAAAAAACAAAGGCATAAAAACAAAAAGTCATGTATGATCCACAGACAATGCAACTTTGAAAATTTTTATAATACACTGTGTCTACTGAAAATCATAAATGAGGGCATATCATGCTGTCATTTGAATGTGTCACCTATGTCAATTGCAGAAGTTCACTGTTCACCACCATCTCTCAGGTAAGAGAATATGAGACATAAGCAAAGCATTCACACCACAAGCCATGCTGCATTATCCCTGTTAATGGGGAGAGCATACAAAACAAATCACCATTTTCCTAACAATATGAACAATGGAGATATGGGTCGTGCCCCTGCCCCGTCATTTCTATTCTAGGCAGGCAAAGGAATAGTAACACCAGCCACATCATCTTTATGTTGGACAATTCATACTAATCAAGGAAGAAAATTAAGTAGGTAAATAAAATTTCTGAGATGGAAAATTACCACTACTCATCTAGAAAACTGGAAAGAGGTGCTCACTTCAAGAACAAGGGCGGTTAAAACAACTTCAGTTATTTTTTCACTGACAATGTCTTACAAGCCATTCATTTTGCCTCTTTAAACCAATTTTAAACATCTGAATCTCCCTTTCTCTAATCCTGAGATATTGCTGGTTACAGTGATGCCCGGTAATGATTCAAACACAATTTACATCTTATAAAAGGAAAACTGCACATTGTCTTTAAAAATAGTTGTTTTATTTATTTATTTATTTATTTATTTTTATTTTTTATTTTTTTTAGCTGTAACTTTTTTATTTTTTTTTTATTATACTTTAAGTTTTAGGGTACATGTGCACATTGTGCAGGTTAGTTATATATGTATACATGTGCCATGCTGGTGCGCTGCACCCACTAACTCATCATCTAGCATTAGGTATATCTCCCAACGCTATCCCTCCCCCCTGCCCCCACCCCACCACAGTCCCCAGAGTGTGATATTCCCCTTCCTGTGTCCATGTGATCTCATTGTTCAATTCCCACCTATGAGTGAGAATATGCGGTGTTTGGTTTTTTGTTCTTGCGATAGTTTACTGAGAATGATGATTTCCAATTTCATCCATGTCCCTACAAAGGACATGAACTCATCATTTTTTATGGCTGCATAGTATTCCATGGTGTATATGTGCCACATTTTCTTAATCCAGTCTATCATTGTTGGACATTTGGGTTGGTTCCAAGTCTTTGCTATTGTGAATAATGCCGCAATAAACATATGTGTGCATGTGTCTTTATAGCAGCATGATTTATAGTCATTTGGGTATATACCCAGTAATGGGATGGCTGGGTCAAATGGAAAAATAGTTGTTTTACTCCCAGAGATCCAGAGTTTAAAATTTTCTATTTCTATAAAACACAGAGTTCTTAGAAGGTGACTAGTCAAAAGGCAAAATCAACAGAAGATCACTTTATTAATTGTCTAAAAGGGAGAACATAGAACACATTCCTGCCACTCAGTCTCACTTGACTTTACACTTCTCAGTCTATCACTATTGGAATCAAGGGAAATGTTTACAAAACATAGGACCTTCACCAAACTTCCTGGGCTTATATGCTTAGGCAACCACAATGGGCATTGATTCATAAAGCCACATTATCCAGATGCCCAACTACTCTACTGTATTTTACTAGATGAAGATCTCTAGGAACAAGATAAGCTAAACGAAGAAAACCAAGTATATCAGCTATGAAAGTCAAATGAAACACACTATTTTATTTATTTTTATTTTATTACTATTATTATTATTATTATTATTATTATTATTATTATTATTTTGAGACAGAGTCTTGCTCTGTCACCAGGCTGGAGTGTAGTGGTGCAATCTCAGCTCACTGCAACATCCGACTCCCTGGTTCAAGGGATTCTCCTGCCTTAACCTCCTGAGTAACTGAGATTACAGGCATGTGCCACCATGCCCAGCTAATTTTTGTATTTTTAGTAGAGACGAGGTTTCACCACGTTGCCCAGGATGGTGTTGATCTCCTGACCTCGTGATCCACCCACCTCAGCCTCCCAAAGTTCTGGGATTACAGGTGGGAGCCACTGCACCTGGCCTCACGCTATTTTATTTTCTAAAACTGTTTCTATGCTCTATGAGATACCTCAAAACTTACGTAAAATGCATTAGGCAGGAAAGACCTATCAGAATTGGCTATGGTGGGCTTTTTGATGGAACTGGTTTCAGAAAAACAGTGACGTGATTATTCAAACATGGATTTTACTGAAGAATTTGACATGCCTCCCTAACTGAACTGGAACACACAGACTTTATTCAGTTCAGCTCCCCCATTTCTCAGCTTCCCACTGTTGTCCTAAAAAAAAATTTTTAATAGATGCATCTTTAAAACAAAAAAGAATTAGGGTCCTCTAATGAATGCATTTCTAATTCCACCAATGCTTGAAAAAAATGATAATACAAACTATAAAAGGTTTCCTATGAAATTGGGCAAGTATACATTAGGTGACAAAAGCCCCATGTCAACTATTCTCCAGTGTTGCCTTTGGCCTTTTGCAAGTAGCACTTTCATGTGAACTCAGTGTCCAGAATGTGTCTATTTAGGACCCATTTACAGTAGAATTTTATGGACCAAAGCCTATAGTCAGCTAATAAACTAATAGTCACCTGATAAACTAACAGCTAAGAGTCAGCTAATAAACTCCCTCATTTTCCAGACACCAAGGCAAAGAAACAAGGGTTCCAAGACTTTCCCAAGGATAAGAACTAGAAAAGGACAGGAGAATCCAAGTTCCCCCATTCCCCCAATCACTGTTATTCTCACTATAACATCACCTCGCACCAACTTCTCATCTACATCAAGTCTCCCCCATCTTCATAATTCTGCCACACTGCTGAAAACCTGACAGAAATGGGAGTAAATTCAGCACACAGATTCAAGAAATTATCCCATATTCACATCAGATAAAGTCAAAGTCACCAGGTACAATGCTGAGGTAGAAGTAAAAAAATCTATGCTTGTAAAGGAAATAAATTCAACATCCAGTGCATTATAATTATTGAATGAACCAGCATCTCAAGGGAAGTTATCATCTGTTTGTGTCTCTGGATCTCTTCAAGTAAATACTGGAAAGAGTAACCTCCAAGTGGGATGCCCACAGGCAGGACAACTAAGACAATCTGCTAGAATGGATTTTGAAAGAAAATATTAAATACTATTCTATTTAATTTATTTAAAGAAAGAAATTAACCTTTATTAATAATATATGGATTGATAATACATTTGCATAATTTCAAAATAAATGGACATACACTGTCCACATGGTATACATTCCATATTTTGTATGTGTACATATCTATATATGTTTGTGTGTGTATATATGTTTCTGTGTGTTTGTGTGTGTGTGTGTGTATACACATATCTAGTATACATACTAAATAAATAAACATATTTGCTAAAGGCTGGAGGCAAAATAATCTAAGGTCAAAACAACATGAACAGTTGTTTTCTGGAGGGAGGAAGGTGACTAACCCAAAAGAGAAATTTCTGGAAAGATGGAAATTTTCTACAGTGATGTGTGTGTGTAGGTTACACAGGTGTATCTATTTGTCAAAACAGCACAGCTAAGTCATGTATTTCAATGTAAGTAAATTTTACTTCCAAGAAAACTGTAAAAATAGTAATAATTGAGAGGCTGAGGAACGAGTAAAGGTATAGATAATTCAAGAATGGCAGAATATTGTCAATTATTGAACTAGGTAACTGATACAAGGAAGTTCATTATAGTATTCTATTTGCTTTTATACAGTTATATTTTCCATAACAAAAAGTCAAACAATAAAAAATTAAATGCTACTGCTTTTAAGATTCTTGTCAAACTAATATTCCTAATTCTGTATAGGTATCTGTACAGGTGTCAAGGAGAGCTACAGCAGCCTTCCAAAGTGCTTACCATTATTAGACCAACGTACATGGAGTGCAAGAAATATCTTTCAACATTTCTCTAGAACAAAGAGAGATTCACATGCAAAACTGCACATCAAGAATATTAATCTTTAGCTTATTCTGAGTCACTGGGAGCTACAGCAAAAAAAAAAAAAAAGGCTTGGGAGCATTTAAAAATTTCATATATAAGTAACACCTTATCAAACTTAACTTTAAAAATACTGTAGTAAATAAATATAATGCATTAAAAGTTATCAAAAATCAAATACCCTTAATGAATTTAACGTAACTTTGTTTCCCAAATGTTGCCAAGTAAAGTTTTCTTTTGCTACCACCCTGCAAACAAATTCCCAATATATAAACCCAAAGGATACAGTTTTAAAATATACTATGCTAGTGGGTTTTAACTGTTCTGCTAATCAGGGTATGCAGCCCCGACCCCATATAAAATCAGAACAACTTTGCTTTATCTGTTTTTTTACAATCAGCTTCAGAATAAAATTTCATTTTTAAAGATTCTGCTGCCTAAAAACATTTTTGAAAACCATTTATCTAGCCAAAAGAGGATTCGAGTATTAAAGCAAAATATTTAATAGGGCAAACTGTAATATTATTCGATGCCACCATCTGAAAAATATGGGGGAAAAAATCAAGGATCTTACCTTTTCCCATTTGCTCCACAAGGATTTGTCCAGTTTGGTTTAATTCATCTGCTCTGGGGATTCTTTCTCTCTGTTCTTTTTCTAATGCCTGCAAATGAAGTCCGAACATAAGAATATTGCAAACTTTCTTCTCAATATAATGTTGCTGTTTTAAATGTTTAAGTTGAATGTCCCTCCTACATTCTTTTTAAATCTGAAAAGGTAAATTCAAACGTAATCATAGCAACTAAAAAGCATTGGTTTCTTTTATAAGAAAAAAAATGCACCTGATAATTATAAGCTCCTATTAGAAGGAAATAATTAAAATTATGTTTTAGATCCAGGATACCTATTCACATACATACCCTGAGTGCGCCATGCCATAAAAATAATGGTTTGAGTCAAAAGAATTGAATGTGTTATGACAGAAGTTGTTGAACAAAAATTAACTAACAAGAAAAAAGGATAGGCTGGGCATGGTGGCTCACACCTGTAATCCCAACACTTTGGAAGGCTCAGGGGGGTGGATCACTAGAGGTCAAGAGTTTGAGACCAGTCTGGCCAATATGGTGAAACCCCATCTCTACTAAAAATACAAAAATTAGCCAAGCGTGGTGGCGTGTGCCTATAATCCCAGCTGCTCAGGAGGCTTAGGCATGAGAATTGCTTGAACCCGGGAGGCAGAGGTTGCAGGGAGCCGAGATCGCACCACTGCACTCCAGCCTGGGCAACAGAGCAAAACTCCCATCTCAAAAGAAAGAAAAGAGGAAAAATGGATAGAAATATTTTGAGGCTCAGTATTATTTGTTTGGGTTATACTAAGTCTAGGGTTCAATGCAAACTTCAAGCACAATCATATTTCATACATAATTTTTAAATAATGAAAATAGTAAATATGCTTTAGAACCCAAACCAAAGCATTTTGTTCTTTTTTTTTTTTCTTTGAGGCAGTTTGTCACTCTGTCACCCAGGCTGGGGTGCAGTGGCACAATCATGGCTCACTGCAGCCTCAACCTCCTGGGCTCAAGGGATCCTCCCATCTCAGCCTCCCGAGTAGTTGGAGTTACAAGCGCAAGCTCACGCCCCACAAATTGGTTTTTTTTTTTTTTTTACTTTTTGTAGACACGGGGGTCTCCCTATGGTGCCCAGGCTGGTCTCAAACTCCTGGGCTCAAGCAATCCTCCTGCCTTGTGCTGGAATTATAAGCGTGAGCCATGGCAAGCCCAACCCGCATTTTGTTCTTTATGTTGAGGAATGGCTCTTAATTTCATTATTTTTTTTATCTCTATAGTTTGATACTCCCAAGACAAAATTCTTTCCAGAACTAGTAAGAATGAAGCAAGTAAAATCATGTATACACACAAAAACACAAGTATATGTGCACACAACTCGGTATTTGAGTTTTCTCTCATTCCTCCATCCCCAACTGATATTTATATATTAACTATTCAAATAGTATCCATCATAACACAATCAAAACTTCTGAGCAACCCACATTACTTCAACCAGATAATCCAGAGAAGAATCCCAATTCTAAATTGTTTACATGTAAGTGCTCTCAAATAAATTCAGCTATCCTACTTTGATTTTCACAAAGTTTACTGTGACTAGGTAGAACAACCTTCTTATAGTCAAAGATCAAGGAATATTAGCAAGAGATTCTAAGAAACACAATTTATTTTGTCTAACTAAGGATCAATGTAAAAGTCACCATCGAACTGGAGAAAAAGGCAATTATCTACTTTTTACAAGTTGATTTTTTGCTACCTCTTAAGATGGCAGGAGACTAGACTATAGATTCTCCACCCAGGTAATTCATCTGTTGGAACGAGATACTCCTTCACTAAAATAATAATAATAATAATAATAATAATAAGTTAATATTTCCTCAGTTTGCAAGAAAAATAAGGGATTAGAGTAATGCTGACGTTTTCTTTGTTTTATATATTTTTTTCAAAATCTTTGGCATCTATTACTACTTGTCTGAAACAAAATAAATGAACTTCTAGATAAATATTAAATGAAACATAAAAGAACGCCAATCACGCCTTGCATACTTTATCCCCCCAAATATAGTAACATTTTCTGCCAGTAAAATTGTTCCTGGGTCACAGGATAGACTTCAACTTATCAATATTTTGTGGGACTTGTTCCATGAAGATCACTGTTACTACTAAATTTTCTGCCACCTGAATGTCTTTGAGAATTGAGTGGTCAGTGATCATTAAAATAATCTATCCATCTTTCAGAACTGTGAGAAGCATATGAAATGATGTAACACAGGCCCCACTTCTGGCTTTCCCAACTCTCTGTGCAGAGAAGGCTCTGATAAAGGTGCTCCCAGCTAAACCAACTTCCCCATTCCCCCTGCCCACCCACAATCATCACACTCCACTTCCATGAGCCACAAGAGCTTTACCAAGTGCTGAAAAAAAAGGTGCAATGGAAAATTATCTTCAATTTCTAAGCCCTCACAGGCATACATATAAACAAACAACAGCATAAATGCAAGAAGGGCTTTCATGGAGATATGGCCAAAGCCACATGAAGTCAAAAGATTAATCACTGAACTCTTTCTAGTGAGGCTAAGGGAAGCCTCCTGGAGTGGGAACATATCAACCACACAGAAAGGTGGGCTTAATGGAGGGTCACTGTGGACAAAGAAAACAGCTCCCTGTGCTTGGTGTGCCCTAAGCCCTCTTGCAAGTTCGAGCTCAGACCACCTCACCCTCTGGATTTTGCGATTGTAGGGAAGACACCAACAATCCCAGCCTCATCTCAATTCCCATTTCACCCACCACTTTCCAACTTAAACCTTAGATATTTATGCACATCTTGTTTTTAAAATACCCTCCAAACTCTTTAAAATAAAACTCCACTGCTGATACAAAAACCATTGCAGACTTACACCAGGTGCCCAAATAGTTAATGCAGTAATGTGTAGGAGACAGATGTATGAGCACCAAGGACAAAAAATATCTGCAAGCTCCCATCACATTCTTCAGAAACACACATAAGCATGGAAAGCTGCAGGGCTAAGATCCCACACCTTTTCATTGTATTTATTTTTTAAAACTCTAAAGAAAATATATTGAAGACACTTTGTGATTTAAAATAGTTTGTTGTATTCCGAAGGCAAAACATCTTCAGCATAATGTTAATATAGAGTCATAAATTATTAGATACCAGATTAAGGGTGATCTAAACTAACTAAAAAGTAGTACCACTAACTGGATCACCATAAGAAGTATTCCTCACTGTACATCTCAGTGACTGACAAAGATGAAAAAAAAACCGTCCTCCAAATAGGGATCTGATGACAGCTAGCATGAATGGATTCAAAATTCACTACAATGTACTAAAAGCTACCTTCTGCCTACATTTATTTTACAGGAGGCTTTTGAATTCCATAATGTCTTTATGCCAGCAGAAAATCCAGCATGATGAACTATTTTATGCACTAGGATATATGTGGTTTATGTTTTTTACCTTCAACTTCTTTTTCATTTCGGAAGTGTCTTGCATCTTCATATACTCTTTTATCTCTGTGGTCTGAATGGCAGTTTTCGATTTCAAAATCCAGTTCAACAGCTCTGCACTTATAGCATCAAACCTGTTTCAAGATTCAGAGGTGATCATTTGTCATGTTTCCTTCTACTGTTTTACTTGACTCCAGAAAGAGCAACTCAAATGCTCATCAGGAATATGTCTATCACTCCCCCCAAAATAGCAACCCAGAAATAGGGTAACCATGCAAAATGAGATCATATATTTACAACTAAAAGTATGAAAAGAGTAATAATATTATAGGGTTAATAAATAATTGAAGAAAATAATTAAATAATTTGTTGTTGTTGTTGTTGTTGTTGTTTCGAGATGGAGTCTCGCCCTGTCGCCCAGGCTTGAGTGCAATGGCACGATCTCGGCTCACTGCAACCTCCGCCTCCAGGTTCAAAGGATTCTCCTGCCTCAGCCTCCCGAGTAGCTAGGATTATAGGTACCCACCACCACACCCAGCTAATTTTTGTTATTTTTAGTAGAGACAGAGTTTCACCATGTTGGCCAGGCTGACCTCGTGATCTGCCCGCCTTGGCCTCCCAAAGTGCTGTGATTACAGTCATGACCCACCATGCTTGGCCTTAAAGAAAAATTTTTAAAACTTTACATACTAAAACAATTTTCACCTTTACAAGGAATCACTTGTATTTTTATAAATGCTTATAGATAATAAAAACCAGAGTTGGTTAGATAATCAGCAAAGAACAAGTACAGACATTACTAAAGTTAACATCTTCTTTTGTTCAATATGTAATGATTGAGCCTTACTAAATGTCAGGCATTGGGCTGGGCTCTTGATATGAAAGTGAACCAGATACAAATCTCAGCTCCCAAGGAGCTTCTAGTCTAGTAAGCAATGGAAAGTAACAGGCAATAACAAAAGAATTTGCTAGGTGCTAATTCCAGGAATTCACAGGAGTGGCTTCTAATCCAATTGGGGCATGGATGGCTTCCTAGAGGAGAACAACAGCATTACACTGAGGAGTTTCCCTTGCCAAGGGAAAGCAAAGAAAGGGAAGATCACATTTTGCAAACTGCAAGTATTAGTTAGGCGTGTCTGGAATAATGAGTACTGAACTCACAAGGGAGGGACAATTGATGACGTGGCCAAGAATCACATGGACCAGCTACAGGAAGGCCCTGCAGGACATATTAAGGAGTTTGGACTTAACCCAAAGGCAGTTGAGAGCCAAGGGAGAGTTCTATGCATGGAACTGACATGATTCTATTTATCCTTTAGTGTTCACCGAGGAGAAGGCATTAGAGAGAGACAAGAGTCGAGAACAGGCTGTGAAAGCAATGGGAGTCACAACTAAGATAGTAACAGTGGGAAGGAAGACGAAAGGACAGGTTTGAGAGGTGTTGAGAAGGTTGGTCAAAACCACAGCAAGGAGGAACAAGAGGAGCCACAATCACTGATTGCTGGCCTTCTACCTGGCCCCTTTCTAAGTGTTTTATGTCTATTATTAACTCAAGGAATCCTCACCAGCACCCTAAGAAGTATACACTATTATTATCCCCTTTAGAGATGAAGGTACTGCGCTCACAGAGGTTTTCAGTAACTGTCCCATGTCACAAAGCTAACAAAGGGTGAGGCTGGGATTCAAACCAAGACTGTCTTCTTAACTAGTACCCTCCCCACAGAGCTTCTCGATACATTAAGCAGTGGCACAAGTCGTTACTGCTGATTCTTGAGAGAAACTTTGCTTAAAGTGTTTCTGGTGAACTATGAATATTTTATCTTTTCATCAAGGTAGATTTTCCCTGTAAAATGTGAGGGATTTTGTGATGCTCTAGATAAATATCTGGGGTCAAGGTATTGCTCAAACAGGGATATGTTCCTCCTGTCATCTTAACAGCAGCTTTCTATTTAATATTTCAGAGAAGAGACGGCCATCTAAAAATCGCACGTTTCCAATGAGCTTGGAGACGCAGTCAGCATCTGCTCTCAATACGGGCAAGAGTGATGCAATGATCGCAGGTCACAGGAACAGGTATCTACATTCTAGGAAATGACTGTCCCACTGTACCGCGAGCTGGCAAAAACCACCACCACAGCAGCACCAGGGGAAGAGAAGTGGAAATGAGCTGCCATTTTTTAAGCATATATTTTAAACTAGGCACTGCATTAAGCAGTCATTTAAGGCCCTTGATTATTGGGGTAGTCCATTTTAAGGCAAACCAATAGTGGTTTCTAGAGCAGACAGAAGATATAAAAGGGTCTGGAAACCATGTTAATAGGAATGGTTAAGGATCCCCTGCACTTTCTGACAATAAAAACTGGGGAAGCTATATTCAAAGACTGAGGAGGTCACTGTCGAGTTGTGACAGTGAAAGAAAGAATAAAAAGACAGTCATGGACAATCATATCCTTCCAAGGAGAATAACGGGAAAGGAAGAAAGAAACGTTCGATCACAAAGTTCTCCCAATTGAACACAGGATAAATAAAATCATCCAAGAAAATTTAGATGCTTAGCTAGTGCCAAGTAGAATATTCAGAAGACAGGGGCAGTGAGTGGTTCAGTAGTTGACTTTTCATAATAATAATAATAATTACTATGTCTAGATTTGCCTATGATTAATGATTAGTACAAAATAGGCACCAAGTAGAAAATATAGTATGTGCAATATTGGATTTGAACAATTTCTCTATCTCTTCTCACTTTTTCTTAGCTTCAATATCCACATGGATCTGTCTCTTCTTTGGGGGAGGAGGAGGAGGCAGTTCCTGCTTAGATTTTTTTGTAATTGCTTGTTCTCTTACACGAACAGTCTCCAAAAGGTCCTTCTGAGGAATCTGAGACATCCCCAGCTTTGCTACAGCCTGAGTCACCTGAAATAAAAGCCATCCAAAATTTCAATTTTTGTAACAGCTTCATTGAGATATAATTCACAGGCTATAAAATTCTTTCTTTGAAATATACAATTTAATGGTTATTAGCACATTTATACAGGTGTATAATCATCCTCACAGTCTGTCTCCAGAACATTTTATCACCCCAAAAAGAAATCCCATAGCCATAAACCAACACTCCCCATTCCCCACTCCCACCAGCGGCAACCACACATTTACTTTCTATCTCTGTGGATTTTCCCCTTGTGGACATTTCCTATGAATGGAATCATAGCATATATAATCTTGCGATTGGCTTCTTATACTTAGCATAGTGTTTTCAAGGTTCATCTATGTTGTAGCATGTGTCAATACTTCGTTCTTTTGTATTATCAGATAATATTGTATGCATACACCACATTTTGTTTATCCATTCATCTGTGTATGGATATTTGAGTTGTTCCACTTTTTGGCTATTATAAATAATGCTGCTAAGAATATCTGTCTACAAACCAATGTTTTATGTTTGACTAATTCATTAAAATATTTTTAAGATTAATAAGATTACTTAAGATTTAAGATGTTAAGATTATTTATTGGCTAAGTATAATCAGTTACTATGAATTAAATTATAGGATATTAAGAGAATCTATTAAAACTTACTTTAGAAAACTGAAGGCGATTTTCACATGTCAATTTTTCATCAGGTGTAAGGAAACAACTTTTTAGTTTATTTCATACAAATTAAAACTAACCTGAACATTTAAATTTTAAATGTTTACTTCATGGCACAACATACGATCCAAATCAAAAAGTACCTGGTTGGAGGAATCTTCTAGTCTCTGAACCAAAGAATCCCATCTTTGAGTCAGTTCCTCTGAGTCACTGTTGATCTTCTTAGATGCCTTGGAATTATCAAGTAATTGTCCCACATCCTGGCCAATCTCACTCAGCTGATCCAATGTTTGACGCTTCATTTCCATGTCTTCCTTCAAAATCTAGTATTTCAGATATTTATTAGATGACTCTTTTTAACAGGACTTTATCTTTCTGTTCCCCAGCCAAAAATTTTAAACATGTATCTTTTATAGTAAAATGTACATGCTTTGCAGTTCACTATGCTAAAAGGTAAGACTCGTGGTTCCAGATTGTTACAGGGCAGCAGTCTAATGCTAGGTAATGAGCTGTAATCTGCATTCACTAAATTGTACTAACCATTAGCTATAAAACATTAAGATATCATAGGCTTACAACACAGATGCTGACAACCCCATCACTTACAGCCAGACGTCGAACACTGACACTTAGTTCCTTTTGGTCTTTGAAGTTGCTTGTCTGGACTTTATTTAAAGCCTCTTCTTTTTCGGTTAACCAAGCTTTCAACAAGCACTACAAGTAATAACAAAAGTTGAACTTTATCTGCAAAATCATTTGGTAATTCAATTAAATCATGCATCCAAATTTCTAACTTTTATTTTATTAGAGGCTTCACCCTTACATGGGGATAAGAAGGCCTTCAAACACCTAAGTCTGAGGCACAAATGACCCAGAAAGATACCTTTCTTTAAAATATTATCCTTCTCAGATTTGTAACAGAACAATCAGACATTAGCCTCATACCTAGGGAACTAAACCTAATTCTCAAGGAGATAGGTGGAGGGAAAAGGGAAAATCCAACTATGCAAGTCTCCAAAGGAATTACATTACAACTTCCTAGAGGCAGAAGTAAGCTCGGAGATTGTCTTGTCCCAGCCCCTCATTTTAGAAAGGAAGGAAAGAGAAGTCAAGTTACATGTCCCAGATCACTTGGATAGTTAATGGCAGAGCTGGGTCCAGGGTCCACACCCCAAAACCAGTGTTTTCCATGGCATCATGTAGGAAATCCACACTAGCATTCAAGGTTCAACAGCAATTATGATTAAAGGAGGGAGTCTGAAGAGCACCCAAAGCCCATATAAAGATTTTTCAACTTCATTGGACAACAATGCGTGTTTTCTAAGCAGAGGATATTCAGTCATGTAGAGAGATAATCCTGAAGAAGGGATGGAAAACAACCGTAGCTACATTGTGATAATTTTTCCCAAAATGTAGCATTTAGGGTGGAAACCCTTTTCTATTTAGTAGGGAGGAAAAAAACTTGGTTCTGTATTTGCAACGGAATCAATTCTTTCTCAGCAATTTTATTTATGAATTAAATATTTAACAACTATTCCTTGCCTCTATATTTCACCCCCCAATGGATACTGTCCTCAGTCTAGTGAGGCTGGTAAGATATGCACATAAATAATGATGCCATAAGACAGAACATGTAGATAGTACACACACACACACAAAAGGTATAGTTAAAATGTCAGATCATTATAGAACACGATGAAAGGTCAGTTTAAAACCTAAAGTGGTACAAGTGACTGAAATACTAGCACTCTATTTTTAAACTGTTTTTTATCATCAAATTAAAATTATTTCCAAATTTGCAACTACTTTACTGGATAGAAGAGTAACACAATGGTTTTCTCTAGCAATCGATGTCTTCTACTGCAATTATTACTATTACTATTATTTTTATTTTTTGAGACAGAGTCTCACTCTGTCACCCAGACTGGAGTGCAGTGGTGCCATCTCGGATCACTGCAACCTCTGCTTTCTGGGTTCAAGCAATTCTCCTGCCTCCATAGCCTCCTGAGTGGCTGGGATTACAGGTGCCCACTACAGGCCTGGCTAATTTTTTGTATTTTTAGTAGAGACAGGTTTCACCATGTTGGTCTGACCTCAAGTGATCTGCCCGCCTCGGCCTCCCAAAGTGCTGGGATTACAAGCGTGATCCACCGCGCCCGGCCTTTCTACTGTCATTATTGAAGTAAAATTTTAAGTATTCTGAGACTTTTTGGCCTAAATACAAGGTTCACAATAAACATAAATATTTATAAAGTGAAATGTAAATATTTGTAACATGAAATGTAAACATTTCATAAATCAGAATCAGGTCCCTTTTGTGATTCCTAATAAGAAAAATCTGACCACAGATTGCGGGGGGGGGAGGGGGGGAGTAGTCATTAACAATTTATATTTGGACAAATTCTGCAACTATCTGCCACCATATTTAGTAAGCCACAAAACATCACACACTTGAGTTTTTTCCCCTGAAGAGAATATAGTTGCTTCTTATAGATGGAAATGAAATAAATGCATTTAAAAGAATCAAAATGGACACTGAGAAATGTGGGAATAGAGTATTTGCTTTTTTTTTTTTTTTTTTTTTTTTTTGAGAGGGAGTCTTGCTCTTGTCTCCCAGGCTGGAGTGCAGTGGCACAGTCTCGGCTCACTGCAACCTCTGCCTCCCGGGTTCCAGCGATTCTCCTGCCTCAGCCTCCTGAGTAGCTGGGATTACAAGCACCCACCGCCACACCTGGCTTATTTTTATATTTTTAGTGGAGACGGGGTTTCACTATGTTGGCCGGGCTAGTCTTGAACTCCTGACTTCAAGTGATCCACCTGCCTCAGCCTCCCAAAGTGCTGGGATTACAGGCGTGAGCCACCCTGCCCGGCCAGTATCTACTTATTTTTTAAACCACAACTGTTTGGCATTTGGGGAGAAAAGTTTTGTTTATTTGTATTTTGTTTCAATGGTTGCTTTTCTGGAAAGACAGAGAACGGGCAAAGAGCCACCAGTCCTATTGAAAAATTAAGGTGGCAGCTTTGTACAACAGATTCATTTGCTGTGATAACACTTAGTGGAAAAAATACGCAATTAATCCAGTGTTAAATCAAAGGTGTGACTAAATAATATTTTCTCATTAATTTCAATACTTGTTAAAAATCAAGAAAAAATCTAGGGAATTAAAGTTCACAGTGTGTTGAGTGGATTCATTACTCATTATTTACTGAGCACAAATTATATGCTAGGCATTGTGTTGATACAAATTCAAATACATCACCCAACACAAATCCACTAATAACTATGATGTCAAACAAATCATGAAAATAGCATATCTTCTAAGTACTAACATTCCAAGTAATGAAAACAGGTCAAATTAATGGAGCCAAATGACACAACCTCTGTGAATAAGCTTCATAATCAGTTATAAACTGGATAGAAATTTGATCTTTAAAATAATTATTTATATATTTTCCTTTCAAAGAAAAGTAAACAAGGCAACTTTATTCTAACGTCACAATAAAAGATGGGTTACTTTTCACCATTTATTTTGCCCCTTATGGAAAACAGTTTCATACCTGTTCTTCCAATAATTCCTGCCACAATATATTGATTTCTTGTAACCTATTCCAGCGTTCTTCAGTCCAACGGCATACTGCTGTCCAGCGCTCACCAAGTTTCTAGAAAAAGGAGAAACCATCCTTTGTCAACACAGCCTTAAGAGAGAGTTATCACAATCCTTGAAGAAATTCATGATTTCCATTGTTCTTTATTATAGAATAACAACTTATAAAAAGTATTTTTATAAAAATTGCTTTAAAATAACACAGACTAGGCCTAGAAATGTATGAATCAGAAAAACTAATTTCCATAGAATTGAACAAATGATTTCACATAGCTAGAAACTAACAATAGAACTGTATCCTCTGAATCTTTGACTCCAAACCTGCTCTTTCTATTTCATTGTGGTTTTTATGAGAATATGACATTTTTACATATTATTAAAAAATAAAACAAACATATCTACTTTTTGTGCTTCAAATTTTTCAAATTTTTAGCTAAAAAAACCAGCATGTCTGTTATATTCCTTAACTCTCTTTTACATGCCAAGAAAATTTTCATCTGTGGTACCAAAATTATGAAAAATGTTTAACTTATAAAACCTGTTTTGAATAAGAGAATTTTTATGAGACAATAAAAAAATCAAATGATTTGTTCTGTTTACATTATGTGATCCATAAAAAAATTCCCCATAAGTTACATAAATTAGCAATAGAATCTTACTAGTATCAGCAATACTAAATAAATTTTATTAATTATAAAAAATCACTCTTCATGATTATTTTCTCCCAAAATCATTTTATTACAATTTTATAAATAATGATTAACAAATGTTAAAATTTATTTTTGTACTATATACATGTGAACAAGAATTATTTAATTCATATTATACTATTTTGATACTTAATATGAGAATAAGCTTTTCATAGTACAAAGGGGGAGAAAACTTAAGAGCCAGAAGATAGATTTCCAGTCTCAGCATGATAACTCATTGTCTATTTAAATCTCAGGAGGACTACTTAACCTCTCTGAATCTCAGATTCCTTACTGCTAAATAGTCAAGGCATGAATACTTAGCTCTCAGGTTATAATAACTAACTACTGCATACAAGTCTTAGAACCTCTGGCTGACTTTAAATATCACAAAAGCAAAAGGACCTCACGTGATGAAATTACAGTTTGGATTGCCTCACTTAATGAGGCATCATATTTAAATAAATTGGCAACGTCTTACCAGAAAATCCAAGTATTGTTCAAATGAAATACCAATAAATTTATTTGTTAAAGACTTGTAAAGATACACTATTGCCTTTGTGCAAAAAGAAGCAATTTTGGGAGGTTTCCAAAACTGTTGTTGAAATTCACATATTAATCTACCAAAAACACTGAGATATTGAATCCTACTAGGTGAAATTCTCAAACTTTACTATGCACATGATTTTTCTTACATTGCAAATTCACTGCATCCCTCCCTCACCTAGATTTAGGTAGTGGGTAGAGCCTAGGAATCTACATTTTAACAAGCTCCTCAAGTGCTTCTGAGAAGAAGTCAGTGGATCACTTAATAAGATCAGTTCCTGTGTGATATGGTTTGCCTGTGTCTCCATCCAAATCTCATCTTGCATTATAACTACCACAGTTCTCACATTTTTTGAGAGGAACTTGGTGGGAGGTAATTGAAGCATGGGGGCAGATCTTTCCCATGCTGTTCTCATTATAGTGAATAAGTCTCACGAGATCTGATGGTTTTACAAAAGGGAGTTTCCCTGTACAAGCTCTCTCTCTTTGCCTGCCACCATGCATGTAAGACGTGACTTGCTCCTCCTTCCCTTCTGCCATGATTGTGAGGCCTCCCCAACGATGTGGAACTGTAAGTCCATTAAACCTCTTTTTCTTCCCAGTCTCAGGTATGTTTTTATCAGCAGCATGAAAATGGACTCATATAGTAAATCGGTACCAGTAGAGTGGGGTGCTATTGAAAAGATACCCCAAAATGTAGAAATGACTTTGGAACTCAGTAACAGGCAGAGATTGGAAACATTTGGAGAGCTCAGAAGAAGACAGAAAAATGTGGGAAAATTTAGGGTACCTGTGGAAGAAATTTCTAAGCAGCAAAGCATTCAGGAGATGACTTGGGTGCTGTTAAAGGCATTCAGTTTTATAAAGGAAACAGATCATAAAAGTTTGAGAAATTTGCAGCCTGACAATGCAACAGAAAAGAAAATCTCATTTTCTGAGGAGAAATTCAAGCTGGCTGCAGAAATTTGCATAAGTAACAAAGAGGCAAAAGTTAATCACCAAGACAATGCGGAAAACATCTCCAGGCATGTCAGAGGTCTTCACATCAGCCCCTCCCATCATAAGCCCAGAGGCCTAGGAGGAAAAAATGGTTTTGTGGGTTGGGCTCAGGGTCCCCGTGCCTTGTGGCTAGGTACTTGGTGCCCTGCATCCCAGCTGCTCCAGCCATGACTAAAAGGGGCAAAGGTACAGCTCAGGCCATGGCAAAGGTGCAAGCCACAAGCCTTGGCAGCTTCCATGTGGTGTTGAGCCTGCAGGTACACAGAAGTCAAGAATTGAGGTTTGGGAACATCCACCTAGATTTCAGAAGATGTATGGAAACACGTGGATGTCCAGGCGGAAGTTTGCTGCAGAGGTGGGGCTCTCATGGAGAACCTCTGCTAGGGCAGTGCAGAAGGGAAATGTGGCCCAAACAGAGTCCCTACTGTGGCACCACCTAGTGGAGCTGTGAGAAGACGGCCACTGTCCTCCAGACCCCAGGGTGGTAGATCCACTGACAGCTTGCACCATGCACCTGGAAAAGCCGCAGACACTCAACACTGACCCATGAAAGCAGCCAGGAGGGGGCTATTTCCTGCAAAGCCACAGAGGCAGCGCTGCCCAAGACCATGGGAACCTACCTCTTGCATAGGCATGACCTGGATGTGAAATATGAAGTCAAAGGAGATCATTTTGAAGCTTTAAGATTTGACTACCCCACCGTATTCCATACTTGAATGGGGACTGTAGCCCTTTTGTTTTGGCCAGTTTCTCCCATTTGGAACAGATGTATTTACTCTTTGCCTGTGCCCCCATTGTAGCTAGGAAGTAACTAACTTGCTTTTGACTTTGCAGGCTCATAGGCGGAAGGGACTTGCCTTGTCTCAGATGAGACTTTGGACTGTGGACTTTTGAGTTAATGCTGAAATGAGTTAAGACTTTGGGGGTGCTGTTGGGAAAGCACGATTGGTTGTGAAATGTGAGGACATAAGATTTGGGAGAGGCCAGGGGTGGAATGATATGGTTTGCTTGTGTCCCCATCCAAGTCTCATCTTGAATTGTAACTCCCACAATTCCCACATTTTAAGTGAGGAACCCAGTGGGAGGTAATTGATTCATGGGGGCAGGTCTCTCTCTTGCTGTTCTTGTGATAGTGAGTAAGTCTCACGAGGTCTGATGGTTTTTAAAAAAGGGAGTTTCCCTGCACAAGCTCCCTCTCTTTGCCTGCCACCATCCATATAAAATGTGGCTTGCTCCTCCTTCCCTTCCACCATGATTGTGAGGTCTCCCCAGCCACATGGAACTGTAAGTCCCTTAAACCTCTTTTTCTTCCCAGTCTCAGGTATGTCTTTATCAGCAGTGTGAAAACGGACTAATACACTGTGCTTCCAAATCTTGTCATTATGCACAAGGAAGCTGGGGACTGCAACCAGCCCCATCCATTCACCCCAAGAGCTGAAGTAAAGGAATCAATACCTGGGTACTCCTGTAGCCCACATACTGTAGAACCCCAACTGAGAAGTACAATCAAAGGTAGGTTTTTCTATCCTTCTGGATAAAGAATGAGAAAGGACATGAAGAACAAGGGCAATATGTAATTGGGTCTCAGACCACAGGTCCCTCAGGATTATCCAACTTTACAGCACCCTTACCTGTAACTGGTCTTCTAGGATAGCTGTAGCACTCTCACCACTGTTTTCATCAACAATGACCACCATGTGAGTTAGTGAATTTACTTTCACCTGTTCAGCCTCAAGATCACTTTGCAAACTCTAGAGAAAAAAATTAAGATAAATCATTATTTCTACTTTCACATTTACCTATTTAAAATGCACTCAGTTGTCAATAGTAATTAAGGACAGTTAATGAGGCATCATATTTAAATTTCCAATCATTACCCTAACTGTTCTACTAATGAAACTAATCCTATTATACATCTTTACATTCCATTATCAACAAAGGCAGTTTGAGGATGCAGTGTTATAACAGACTGCAAATGGAGATATCACCACTTTTATTCAAGTTCTGGCCCTCCCTCAGAATTTATAGCATAAAGGAGTTGAGTGTCCATACTAGGAATTAATACAAAAATGTAGAAGTGGTAAAGCAAAAAAGTCCAGAGCTTAAATAAACCAAGTCAGAGATCATTTTATCTAGTGTAGGACAGTATAAAGAGATAAGTAGAATGCTAAACGATAGTCAAAAGTTACTCTGATTAGCTACCCAATAAAGCAGTTAAGGAAGTATGGACACCTTAGATTCTCTCACCTTTTCCATGGGAAGAGCATAGTCATTGGATACATGTGTATAGAAAATTTATAGGCTGGGCATGGTGGCTCACACCTGTAATTCCAGCACTTTGGGAACCCAAGGCAGGCAGATCACTTGAGGTCAGGAGTTCAAGACCAGCCTGGCCAACATGGTGAAACCCTGACTTTACTAAAAATACAAAAAATTAGCTGGGCGTGGTGGCACATGCCTGTAGTCCCAGCTACTTGGGAGACTGAGGTGAGAGAATCACTTGAACCCAGGAGGCAGAGGGTGCAGTGAGCTGAGATTTTGCCATTGCCCTCCAGCCTGGGTGACAGAGCAAGACTCCGTCTCAAAAAAAAAAAAGAAAGAAAGAAAATTTATTTAAATACTATCAATAGTGTTCTCAAATGCTTCTCAGAGTTGTGTTTAATGTATCCCTAAAGTTTTACATATTAGTTACCTCAATGTTTCACTGATCAATAAAAGTCTTCAATTTACAGAGAGCATATTTTATTCTATCTTTCCTTATCTTGACTATGAAAAGTTTATCTCCTAAACTTGTGACCAAATTAAATTGCCTACCCAATTTTGGTTCCTAACTTAATGCCTGACGCTTTCCTGAATCAGAGACAAAGAATTTGCTCTTCACCCACACACCATGTGAATGCCAACATGCTTGGGTTCTTAGCCACTTAGAGGGCCAAAAGAACCCTTCTCCAGTTGTATGAAAGCTATGTACTTTCATAAGAAAACTGCGCATCACATATAAAATTTTACCCTGCCCTTTTATCCCTGGCTCAGAAAAGTCTCATCCCCATCAATTCCACCCTGTGAGCTGCTAAATGAAGACAACCCTGAAGAAGTGTCCCAACTTCATGTTAACGATAGATGTCATCAGCCTCTGAGATGCTAAGTGCTGCTCTTTCATATTTGATAAGGTATCGAAGAAATATGAGACAGATTTACTTTATGTTCTTCTAGCAGCTTTTGTAGAGATTTTACATCATCATCCAGGGGGCAAGTTTCCATCTTCTGAATGCGCTCCTCTGTGAGTGTTAACCAGGCGGAGAGCTGCTGCAGTTGCTTCTTCTGCAGTTCCATCAGCACATCGTGCAGCCTGTCCGTGGGGAAGCACAGCATTATTCCTACAAGCCTTTTCCCTTTGCAAAGTCAAATATACATTCTGGGCACCAGAGATACAGGGCAAGGGAAGACACCCTTGTCTAAACATTCAAGGTAGCATTTAGTCTTTAAATATAGAAGCCAGGAAAGTAAACTTTTATTTTGTTCTAAATGGAGTTCATTAAATGCAGACAAAGAATGCAAAAAGCAGCACCCTGTATTCATATCAGAATCATTGTTTCTTCAATCAGGAATTCCTGCTTATTAAATAGGTGGAAGTGGCAATGAATGCAGTTTGCTCCTTAAGACACAATACATGAAATAAAATAAACCATGAGAAAGCTTTAAAATAAAAGTCACAAAATGGAAAAGTAGATCAATACTACATAGTCCTGTCTTCACACCAAGTTAATGTTTAGCTAATTTTAATATTGCAAATAAGTAACTGCCCATATGAAATGTCTTTTCCTTTTTTTGGAGACAGTCTCACTTTGTTACCCAGGCTGGAGTGCAGTGGCTGAATCTCAGCTCACTGCAATCTCTGTCTCCTGAGTTCAAGCGATCCTCATACCTCAACCTCCCAAATAGCTAGGATTACAGGCATGGCCCACCATGCCCAGCTAATTTTTGTATTTTTAGTAGAGACGGAGTTTTGCCATGTCGCCCAGGCTGGTCTCAAACTCCTGGCCTCAAGTGATCCACCCGCGTCGGCCTCCCAAGTGCTGGGATTACAGGCATGAGCCACCACGCCTATCCTCTTCTTCCTTTTTGTTAAATTCTGTATTCCAACTTTTATCTTTTGGTGTGGCTAGCACATCAAAGGGGAAACAAAGATCATGCAGAATTCCAGCAATATTACCCATAGAAAAGAGTCTTACTTTTCCAAGGCAAGTTCTGTAATCATCTCGCTTTCACAGACATGTAGACATCTACTAGAGCTCAACTGTGCAAAGCAGCCTGTGGAATTAAGTGCATTTCTTGGCTTTCCACTCACCGGGACTGTCTGTCCATACTCTCCACCCTAAGAGCCTCCCATCTAGCATTCAGCAGGGTCATCTGTTCCTGAATCTCAAATTCCTCTTCGTCTGACAGAGTTCCTTGTGTTATCAGTTGGTTGCCTGCCTGCAGGACGCTGCCCACACTGCTCTGGTGTGCAGTCAGTTCCATCATAAAAGCCTAGAAAGGGACATTGTTATAATTTGTGAGCTACTCAGTGCAGAAAAAAAAAAAAGGAAGACTGAACAAATTGCTAATGCCTAACCTAAATGTCAGCGATGCAGAAAAAGGTAGCCTAGTAGAGTGCAAATAAAATAGACATTGACCACATTTTTTAATCTCTGAAAATAGGAATAAACACCTGCCATAAGTTAAAAGAGAAATAGCTCAAAGCAAGCAATGATGCATCTGATAATACCAGCTATTTTAAAGTAAATGCTGACTATGCTACTCATAGATCATGAACATGGAATTCTAAATAAA
This sequence comes from Pan paniscus, assembly GCF_029289425.2. Lineage (NCBI taxonomy): Eukaryota > Metazoa > Chordata > Mammalia > Primates > Hominidae > Pan > Pan paniscus. Next base: position 164,425,794 of record NC_073254.2, on the reverse strand, counting down.
TAAAATAAAAGGCCGGGTGTGGTGGCTCACACCTATAATCCCAGCATTTTGGGAGGCTGAGGCAGGTGGATCACCTAGGCCAGGAGTTCAAGACCAGCCTGGACAACAGGGTGAAACCCCGTCTCTAACTAAAAATACAAAAAATTAGCCAGGCGTGGTGGCACATGTTTGCGATCCCAGCTACTTGGGAGGCTGACACACGAGAAGCACTTGAAGCCAGAAGGTAGAAGTTGCAGTGAGCCAAGATCGTGCCACTGCACTCCAGCCTGGGTGACAGAGTAAGACTCTGTTAAAAAAAAAAATTATAAATATATATATATACACACACATATACATATACATATATATTATATATATAAATATATTACATATAAAAATATTTATATATTATATATAAATATATTATATATAAAATATTTATATATTATATATAAATATATTATATATAAAATATTTATATATTTTATTTATATATAAAATAAAATATTATATATTTATTTTTATTTATATATATAAATGTATATTTATATATAAATATATATTTATTTATTATATATATAAATATATATTTATTTATTATATATATAAATATATATAAAATAAAATAAAATACCATACTCACCCAAGAGGAACTGTTTAAGAGATATTACCACTTATATTATTTTCTATCCAAGACAACAAATAAGATCTGTCAATTCACATAACTATACAAAGGAAAAATTTAACCAAAAGAAATCTCCATATAGTGAAATTCACTATGCTGCAATATAGTATGTCCTCAAAGGAGCAGGAAACCTTTATGATATGAAAAAATACAGGAACCCTGGGTATGACATTTGCTTAATCATGCAATTAAAAAGAATAATCATTTCCTAGGGAACACTCAAATCTTAAAGATTTGGTGTATTGGTTCACTCGTTTGCTTTTGAAATATAACAATGCACTTCAGAACTGAGCAGTACTATGCAATGATTTTCATCAGTGGCTCTCCAAAACACACAAGGAGACTAAAATCTAAAATCTAATTCTGAGGCACAGTTTAATCACCCATACCAATTTTGTGACAAAGCACTATTTAAATATCACAGTTCCTGAAATAAACCATTGACCTTTCCAAAGAACAGAATTCAGTAGATAACAAATAGGAGAGTAGAGTCCCTGATTAAGGCTCAGGTCCCGTGGGGGACACACCCTGCTAAGAAACTACAGATATTTACTTCATGGGTTGCAAACTGGTCTTTGACTTCTTCAACATCATCAGAAATATCATCCTGCTCCTGGAAAGTGTCCTCGGCAGAAAGCAACCAGGTCAGCACTTCCTCCAACGCAATCTGATAGCTGTCTAGATCCATGTCAACCTCAGTGACAGTGCTGGGGGTTTCAGCTCGGGGACTCTCATGCTCCTCCTCAGGTGCTGTACTCTGTAAAAACAAAGCCAAGAAAAACCCACACTTATCATGAAAGCAAGAGGTGTTCAGCAAACTCACACTGTATGGCGAACCCAAAGTACACATCACTCTGTCTTAGGCACTAATCCAATTCTCAGGAGCCAAATGGGCACTGCCATGAATGAGTTAGAATCATTGAGTAAGTGCACTAGGGTAGCAAAGAGTATAAAAGCAGCATGCACTCATGAATTCTGTACTCAAGGAGATTCTAATATAGTTAGGGACAGAGAACCCACATGAATCACTTCTGAACAGAAATTGAAGAACAGCTATTAGAAAAGTAAATGCCATGGTCCCAACAAGGCATGATATTTGAGTTCAACAAAGGCTAAAACAGGAAAGTTTCGTAGAGGAGCTGGAACGTGTTAGGCCTTTTCTGTAATTTAAAGAAAAAGAAAGGTGAGAATTCTGCCTTGACCCTTAGGTAAATTGCTTTTGCTGAACTGCATTTTAGCATTGCATTGTAGACACTAAAAGACAGCCACACAGGCTGCTGTACTGATTGTATTTTTCTTAGGCAGTTGCCCTCTGGTTTATCTGATGGCCTTTTAGGGCTCATGGAATAAATTTCTTTCAACCTCTTTCTAAATAACTGAGTATTTCCATATATACTTTAAGAGCTTATAACCAAATTGACTCTCCCTAGTTCTTTTGTTCCCTTTCAGAGCAAGACTTCTTGAAGACTTGCGTACATTCTGTCTCTACTTTATCAACTCTCATGCATAATTTTTAAGTAGAATATTTCAAATGTACAGAAACGTATAAAGAACAATACAAAAAATGCTCAAGTATTTAACAGCTATGGTTTGTTAACATTCCCTTTAACTTCAACTTGCTATTTGCCCCATGACTCAACTGAAAAGGCTTTTACCAATGTCATCAATAATCTTCCCATTGCCAAACGGACCTTTCTAGTATCATCTTCAGGGTGACCATATAATTAACCAACAAACTAGAGTATTTTCGATGATAACTGTGCTCAAACAACAAATCCAAACCAGAACTGTCCCAAGTAAGCCCGGAGAGCTGGCCACCCACGCTCCTTGCTTCAGCAGACCTCGGTAGCACTCCTCAAGGCTGAGCAACTTGAGCTTTCAGAAGCTTCTTTCCCTGCTTCTGTGACACTGCCCTGGTTTCCTGCTGGTTCAACAGCAGCTGCTGACTCATAAGTAATGAATCTCCTCAAAATTAAGTTCTAGGCTCTTTTTTCTCCCCACTGTATACTGTGTCTGAGTAATCTCATCTACTCCTATTGGATTTAAAGAACCATCTAGAACAACCTAGGAGTCTGGATTCCAAACTCTCATATCCCACTATTTTCACATCTCTACTTCAGTGCCTCCTAGGCATATTAAACCATGTCCATATTCAAAACCTTTACTTTCTTCCAAAGCCTGTTACTCCTCAGGCTTCTCCATCTCAGTAGATGGCTCCTCCCTGCAACTAGGTACTCCAGCTACAAACCTGGGAGCCAGCCCCGGCTTCTCTCTCCTTCATCTTCCACATTTAATACATAAGTAATTCTGACCTTCCTTCAAAACTTATCTCAAATCCATCCAGACCTTTCCATTTCCACAACCATACACACCCATCTTCTGAACTGGAATACCTGCTAACAAGTGTCTTTACTTTCCTGTTTTCCCCCACCCAACACTCTCACCTTCACAATCCACAGTCCATTTCTCACACAGCAGCCAGAATGATCTTTCAAAAATGTAATGCCATCATAAGACGTACCTGCTGAAAACCTTTCACTGGCTTTCCCAATGCTCTTAAGATACAATTTAAAATTCTTAACACAGTTTACAAAAATACTGTGATAGTAAGAAACCAAGATAGAGTGACAGAAAGAGAGAGAGAGACAGAGAGTTGTATTTTGATAGATTAATCAGAAAAGACTTCTCTGAAAAGGCTCCATTTAAACTGAGGAAAAATGTGCAGGCTGCCATATAATGGTGGGTGCAGAAGCATTTAACAGACGGGAACCTGCATGAACAAGAATCTTGGGGAAAAAGTCCACTCTAACTGCAGGGCAGAGTAGCAGAGGTAGGCCACAGCTTGTAAACTATAGGAGAAAATGAAGTCTTTAAATAGCATTAGGAGATATACCTGATGCTAAAGGATGAGTTAATGGGTGCAGCACACTACCTGTGGCACATGTATACATATGTAACAAACCTGCATGTTGTGCACATGTACCCTAAAACTTAAAGTATAATACTAAAAAAAAAAAATAAAAATGAGTATGAAGGCTGCAATAAAATGAAAACACACACAAAAGACATTTTGGAGGAAGGCTTGAAGAATCCAGGAAACTGAATATATGAGTTAAGAAATGAACCAATCAGCACAGAGTCGAAACAGTGGATAATTAAAAGACAGATGGTGCCAAAGACAGAGAAAGAAAAATGAGTTAAGTTATGGACAAAAAATCCTAAAACTGTAGAGCTAAAATAACCCCTGGAGATCATTTAGCTCCAAACCTCTATACTATAATGAGAATATCTAAGAACCAGGAAAGTTAGTGACCAGCGAAAGGTCACTGAGATAGGCACCAGCAGCCATGAGGTCGAGAAGGAAGGCACTATCTAAACACAAATGTTCAGACGCTATTAATTCAAACACATCAGGAAACTTTCAACTGACGGATATTTAAAGAGAAATGCAGGAATTATTCATTGACCACCAGTGTATGTTTGTAGAAAGAACAGGGCAGAAGAAGTCTGGCTATTAGGAGAGTAGCGGATGGCAAGCTATGTCAGAGAGATGATTAAAACTTGATCACATTTTAGTTTTCAATTAACGTAATTCAGCCTCTAAGATACTAATGAAAGCTTGCAAATGAAGAGGTGTTAATACACTTGCACTTAATCAAATAGCAAATGTTTTCTGAAGTTCTTATCATGCCACGCTGAGCCCTAAACAGAAGTGATTATTTTATCTACACATCATGAAAAGTAAATGAAGTCTCCTTCCTTTTTAAGAGAGAAGGCCCTTAACTATAAGAACTAAATAAAATATCTCCCCCTTCTAACAAAATGCAATAAGGAAATGAATCTAAAACCCTGTAACAAACTCAGAAGATCATCTGAGCCAACTAAAAAGGTGCATCATTAATGTAGAATAATAACTATACTTTTAGAGGCAAATACTTCCTAGCATTTTTTTCAATTATAGTAAGTTAGGAATTTTCCTCAGCATCATTTGATATTCACTACAAAAGAGAGCCCTGGGTTCACAATCAGGCCTCATTTCTCAATCCTTTCTTTTCAGTAAATTTTTTTCTTTTTCTATAAATCACACTATTTTTGAAACGGGGGAAATAAAAGGATGGGTACATATTACCCAAAGAAAATTTAAAAGAATAAGTAAATTCTCTGAATCTCAGAGGAAGGAAAAAAAAGATGCTATGTCAATTCAAGACTAGTATCATAATATGGGAATTAAATATTTTTTAAAGAAATCTGTTAAATGAGAATGCCAAAACAAATCAAGAAGAAAAATGATAATAATGATAGCTGTTGCTTGTTGAGTGTTTATTAATGTCATTTTAGATACTTTGAATTCATTATCTTTATGAAGTTGGTGGTTTTAACCACATTTTGCAGACAAAACTGTGATTGAGAGTTTAAGTAACAACCCAAAACAAGTAGCAACAGGATGAATTTAAGGTCCATCCAGAGAAGCTTTCTTTCTCTCTGAAATGTAGTTCTTATAATTTTGAAATCTACATGTATGTCTTGGTTGCTTGGTCACTAGAATGTTGAACCAAGTGACTTCTAAGGTCCAATTCTTAAGATTCTCTCATCTTATGAATTACAAGGACTGGCTAGACTAAAACAGAATGAGATTAAATATGGATTGATTCAAACAGTAGAACTAAGGAAGAAAATAAATTATGATTTTATTTCTCTCTTTAAAAATTCATTTATATCCTGATGAATGAAATCATCGTAATCCCTTCATGAAAAGCTCACCAAGTAGTTTACCATACATTACTCCTCCTAAAGGAAAGGGAAAATAAGGCTTACATTTTGATAGCCCTTGTGAGATATATAATGGAAAAAAAATCTTTTCTCAATGGCAAAAAAAGAAAGACAATTAGTACTTAGAAAAAAAACTAGGCTGATATGAGAAAAACCATCTTTAGCACATGACAGAAATAAAAGCTGGCAACCAGATGATGTGAAAACATAGATTCCCAGCATGTCATGCAGCAGCATGAGCAACAGCCCAGTTTTGCTGGGTGAAATAAAGTATTTTCCTTCTTAATAAAGTCCATTGAGTTATGGTTTTCTATTACACACATGTGACAGAATGCTAACTGCTAAGCTGAACTTCTTATGCAAATGTAAGCTGAGAAACCAAGATGTTCTCAGTCAAGAAAAAAACCCTCTGAAAGTGTTTTTATCTAGTACCTAGGAGAAAACAAATATGGCAAGCCAAACATCTTAATAAAATGTTACCTGTACCTGTATATTAATTGCCTCTTCTTCACATTCTTTTTTATATTTCCTTGGGAGCGTCTCTACCTCACGGATGGCATCTATGGTGACTTGCTGAGGTAGCACCTCAAACAAAGATGTTAAATACATAATTATGGATTTCTTGTCAGGAAGCTGAACGGCAACATCTAAAAGTGGAAGAATATAAGAAACAGCTTAAATTAGGTGTCCAAAATATGTGAATTGCTCAATATTAGATACAAAATAACTCTCCTTAGTACCCATAAACAATACCTAATATATAATCTTTGCAATACCAGTAAATTGCCACTTCATAATATATGAGACAAAGGCAAAAGGGATTACTTATTTTTGTTCAGTATCTCATTTTTTAAAGTCTTCCCTAAAAGCCTCCCCAAAATGGTCAAAGATAAGCTACCATATGTTACCATTTAAGATAAAGATACAGACTTTATTCATACTATGAAAATAAGTCTAGAATTCAATCCTGCAACATTTATAACTAAAGTCTTTACATCACATGCAAGATGCTCACATAAAAATGCATTTTAATGGACTAACCAGATACTGAATTTATCTAATAATTACATTTTCTTAAAACTTTAACTCTTACTTAATTTAGATTAACTATTGTCCAGTGCTGTAGTTAAATTTCTACCTAAAAGATCCCACAAATTGCTAAGTACAAAAGTATTAATAAGTGTCAGTAATAAAATGACTTGCACCTATACTCCAAAAAGGAAAAGGTTCTTCAAGTCTCATAATTCATTTTAAAAAGGACAAAGAAACACTGCTTTTCAAGAATGCAAAACTGTAAAGCAAAATCAAGGTTGAAATTAAATACTGGACAATACCTTCAGGATCTAACAGCTTTTCAATTCCCAAATAAGTTTGAGCCTTGCTGAAGGCATGTTCAAGTCTCTCAATGGGTGACATTTTGACAACTTTATCCCAGCTGAAGAGATCAGGTCTGAAAACCATGCAAATAAAATGCAATGAAGATGAAATATGTGGAAACAAAGTAGGCATTGTTATAATCTAATACATTTTAGTTTTAGATTATTTTTACTTGTGAGGTTTTTTTGAGTTTATTTTTATATCCCAAAGGCTTGTCAAATACATACTTGAAATTAACTCACAAATATGAAAATAACAGATAATACTTTCCAAGGGTCTTGTATTAGCTAAATAGGACTGCTATTTTCTGTGGTAACCATTAAGACTAGAAGTAGTATATAATGTTTCCCAAAGAGTAGAAGAAGAAAAGGGGGTAAAGGGAAACCTACCGATACAAAAAGAGATAAGAAAGTAAAAAAAAAAAACCATAGAAAAAATAAGAAAAATGAGCAGCTCACACTATGTGGTAAAAATGAACCTAAATATATAAATAATCATAATCAATGTTAATGGACTAAATTCTTCAATTAAAAGATCAAGATTAGCAGAACACAAAATCTAGCTCTAATCTGTTCTCAGGATATTCCTAAAACAAAAGCCTTGGAAGAGTTTCCCTCCAATCCCCCGCTTCCATGCTACTACTATATTGTCTAGGACTGTATTTCATTTCTATCTTGATTTTCTTTTAATCCCACAAATTGGACATTATTGTTGCTTTGACTTATCCAAAAGTTAATCATTTTCTTTATTCTGTGTCTGTTCTTGCATGTTAGACCCACCCACCTTCTGGGACGCACTTCCCCCACTTCCCTCCCTGAATTCATCTCCCATTACTCCCCCCACTCAGGTCACTGCAGCCACTGCCCTCTCCGATGCCAAGTGCCTCCTCTGCTCTTGTCTGATGTATTTTCCTTCAGTGTGTGTACATTTCTATATACTACACAACTTTATTATTGTCTTGTCTCCCTCTGTTGGAACATAAGCTCCACGAGAACTAAGATTTTTGCCTGTTTTGTTCTCTGCTGTATACCCTGTGTCTAGCACATAAAAGGCACCCCACACGTATTTGTTGAATCAATTAATTAATAAATGGAATGGTATATTGGCTAAAATTCTACAGTTTCTTGATAAAATCCCTTAACCAACTAAAAACCTAGGGCAACCTCCTTTAACCTCATAAAAAGTGTACCAAAAAAGCTACAAAAACTATCATTCTTATGGTAAAACACTAAAAGCACTCCTTTTATTATCAACAACAAAAATTCTGCCCACTATCACCAATTCAAATCAACATTGCATTGAAGGACAAGGCACAATAGAGAACAAAAAAGAAAACAGAAGAAATAAAAGGATCATAATTCTAGGACATTCTAATCCCTCCTCCTCCAAGAAACCTACAATCTACAGAGACAAACTTACTAAAATTTGTAAGAACTGATTAAGTTTCCAGATATAAGATGTAGAAAAGTCTATTGCACTTTTATATACCAGCAAAAAAACATAGAGGAAGTGAAATTTGAGAAAAGTAATCATTTACAACAATAAAATATAACAAATTTTGCCTTTGGCATTTAAATCCCTGATCCATGTAGAAATTATTATTTTTTTTTTAGTGTGGTGAAGTAAAGATCCAATACACTTATTTATATATGGGTAATCAATTGCCCAAATCATCTATTAATCTGCAATGTCAGCTCAAGCGTATATCAGATTTTCCTGTGTAATGGAGCAATTTCTGAGTTCTTAATTTTATTAGGTTGAACCATATGAAAACACCATTCTTATATAGCAAAAACACTCACATATCGGCAATTTCATATGGTTCAGCTTATACTGGTGAGTATATTGATAGTACTGCATAGTCTTAATTAATATAGCTTCATAGTTTTGGTTTCTTTTTGGAAAGTATTTCAGCCTGATTCTTCCTCAGAAGTCTACTGGCTATTCTTGGGCCTCGTCTTTTATATAATTAGAATCTGTTCACAAGTTTCATTAAAGACAATTTGGCTATTTTTAATTGGGAATGCATTGAATTTACAGAGTTTTACTTTCAGTTTGAGAAGAAAAGCTAACACAATTTTTTGTATACATTATCAGTTAGTGCTGAATGAGTGGGGTTGAACTTTGTGAATTATTTCATATTTTTTAAATTCATAAATATGCAGGAGAAACTATGGACCTTGTATTGCGGCATTTAAGTCCTAAGGAAATAAAAACCTGATGAGTAGTTTTCTTCCATGATATTTCTTTTCTTAAGGTTTTGGTAGAACATGTGCAGAAAGGAGAGCAGTGGCACTGGAGAAGGGGCTTCAGGGAGTAGTGGTGGCAGCAAAGGGACAGAGAGGAGACATGAATTTGTAAAGCCCACTTCTAGATAGAGTAATGTCTCACTTATGTCGGTGGAGGACAGCATTAAAGGCGAGTCCATCTGTCCAGCTGGTGGTGAAGTTGAGGACGTTGACTTGGCTGTAGGGCCTGGTGGTCTGACGCACCCAGCTGAGCAGGATCTTCTCACTGTTCGTCTGCTGCAGGTCCGACATGACATCCTTCATGACATCTTTCACCTATGTAAGAGAAACCAGGCCTGTCCATAACTAATACTTCAGTAATTTACTTCAATTTACTTCAATGAAGTCCTTGAAAAAGCAATATTGCACTAATTAACCATTATGGATCAGGTAACTGGCATTCATTTTACTTCAGATTTTTCTGTAGACACTAGAGCAATACATTTTAACAGTGATTATTTTTGGGGACTAGAATTTGAGGTGATTTTTACCTCACTTTTATACATTACTGTGTTTTCTATATCTTAAGCAATACTTGTACTATGTTTGGTTACAATGAACATAACTTTCACAGTCATAGAAAGTCGTATTTTAACTCTATGTGTTTACAAAGACCTTTTCAATTAAATTTTATTTTCTACAAAAATGAGAAAGGAAAAACTTTTGAGTGACTACAAAATAAAGTATCTTTCCTGACTGCAATCACAATTATACTCTAGAACTAACATTTTATAGTATTATTCTAAATTAGTAAATATGTTTTAAGAAAGTGCTCAAAGAATGACATAGATCTATCTAAGGGACACAGGAGCCAATTTAAGGGGCTCACACTGGCCAAATCTAGGATGACTTGAACACTGAAATGAGTACTAGTAAAAGATCATAAACCTATGCAAATGTCCATGAATCTATACTGATACATAAATGAATAAATGAATGGAGAGAGAGATAAGATAGAGAAACAAGAAACAAGGGGAAGCTCTTCTTTACAAGTAGAACACCAACTAATGTAGAAGGATTAATGAAATTAGAAAATCATTATCTATCAAGCATCATAATAATAGCTGGTCCAGGCAAAAATTATGAACGGGTGCTAAAAGTTTGATAAAAACTAAATATTTATACAGTCTCAAAGTATATCCCCACCCGATACTTTTAATAACAAAGGGTAGTCAATTTACAGGGAAGAAACTTGGTAAATACCACCTTAGCCAAACAATCAAAGTTAACACTGCCAGAAAAAGAACAGACATCACCTATCCCCGATATGATGCACTAAGAAGAACTCACGTCACTTTTGTGATGTCCCTGCCAAAAGTGAACAACCTGAACTTAATCATAAGGAAAGCTCAGCCAAGCCCAAGCCCACTGAGAGAGACATTCTACAAAATAACTAGCCAGCACTCTTCAAAAATATCAATATCATGAAATACAAAGACTCAAAAACTTCCAGATTAAAGAGGACTAAAGAGACATGAAAAATAAATGTAATGCATGATCTCAGATTCTTTTGCTACTAAGGATATTATTGGGACAACTGACAAAATCTTAAGATCTGTAGATTACATAATTGTATTATTTCAATGTTATTTTCTTGATTTTAATAATTATATACTAAGTTTTCATATTTAATAATCAATAATTGGCATTTTAAATATCAATATTTTACATCTCATATTATTATACCAATATGCTATTGTGTTTACATAAGAGAGTTCTTGTTTTTAGGAGAATGCCATGGCGTTAGAAAATACACACTAAATATTTTAGGCAGACTGAGAGAGAGTACAAACGAAATATAGACAACTGGTAACATTTAGGAAATGTGAGTGAAAGGTACTTGGGAATTCTTTGAACTATTCCTGCAACTTTTCTAGATGTGAAATTATGTCAATTTTTAAAATTTAACATAAGAAAGGTAGGTACTTTTTTCCCTATGCCAGGAAAATAGGGCATTTTGTCAGCCTCTTCCACTGAAAATTGTTATGAGTTGAATTATGTTCTCTAAAATTAATATGTTGAAGTCCTAACCCTCAGTACTTCAGAGAGGGGCTCTATTTGGAAATAAGGTCATTGCAGATGTCACTAGTTAGAATGAGGTCATACAGGAGTAATGTGGGCCCTAAATCCAATATGACTGATGTCCTTACAAAAAGAGGAAATTTGACAGATATGCACACAGGGAGAACGCCACGTCAACACTGGAGCTATGTTATCACAGGCCAAGGAACTGCAAAAATTGCAGACAAACCACCAGAATTTGGGGGCAAGGCCTGGATCAAAGTCTCCCTCAGAGCCCTCAGGAAAAACCAACCCTGCTGATGCCTTGATCTTGGACTTCCGGCCTCCAGAACTGGGAGACAACAAATTTCTGTTGTTCAAGCCAAGCAGCTTGTGGTACTTGGTTACGGCAGCCTTAAGAAACTAAAAGACAAACAATACATTTTCCATCTCTATTAAAAAGTGATTGGAAATTTCCCCACCTGCCAGTGCAAAATGATGCTCCAAAGTAACCCCAAAGTCAGTTTGTGATTTCCATCCACAATGTCAGTTCCCCCTATATTCACTAATTCCACCTATTAAGACAAAACAAAAAACAAAAACAAAAACGCTTTTAAGACAATTTCTTCACAGAACTCCAGGTTTTTATTTTAGCACATTTGGACAGCAGTATAAGTGAGAGATAAGAGAAATTTCATTTTAGAGAATCAGGTAAGCTTAAATCTCAAAAATGTATTATTTATACCACAGATCAACACAGCCATCAGAAAAAGCACATGACTGTTTCTTCACTCACAGAAAAAGTTCAATATTTCTCATAAGAAAAAATGTTTGCAAGAATCAGCGGATGCCAATGCATCAAGCAGTTGGTGAGTTTCACAATAAATAATGCTGATGGCAGCACAGACCCCCAGAACTCACATTACACACTTACATTGTTCTGATGTAAAACCTGCAGCACTCTGTTGACGTTATTTAAGGCATGTACCCTTGTGGAACCACGTTCCTTTGGCTGGAAAATAAAACAAAAAAGCAAGTAAAACTGATTGTCCCTCCATATGCCTGACTAACACTAACATTGAGATACACACAGAAGTGAAGCTCAGCGTACAGGGCCCCTCAGAGGCAGGAGATCTGGCTGAGGTCTCAGGTTACCACCCTGGAAGCTGGTGTTTACAGTATGAAAATCCCTCAACTAACAACATCTTAAGATACCAGTTCCCTAACTTGCATGCACGTTGAAATCTCCTAGGCAGCTTCATAAAAACACCAATCCCTCTGTCCAACCCCACCCCCAAAGAGTGTGGCTTAATGGGTCTAGGGTGTGGTCTGGACTTGGGATTTTTAAAAGATTGCCTGTAGTTCTAATGTGCAGACAAGTTTGGAAACCAGTGCTCTATGAACAAAGCTTCCTTTCTCTTAATTGGTCTGGCTGCAGAAGGATTTTAGAGAAATTGTGTCCTCTTTATTCTGCACAGATGTGAACAGAGCAAGGAGGATTCAGAGGCACCATCCCAGGCTCCAGGTAGCATTGCAAGAGCCCTCGGAAGGCAGGGAATTCCCATCTGGGGAAAGATAACCTATGCAGCTTCTTTCTACTTCACTGGCCAGAACCTTATCTGAGAGAGGAATCAGCCTGTCTAACAGTTGTCTACCCACCACCTGGAGGGCAAAGAAAGAGAATGACATCCCACACTTCTGCAAGAAAGAAATTCATCTTCAGGAGTACATCTCTCTGTACTGTGATAGTAATTCTACCTCTAGAGTTAACATTTGTACCCATACATGCATCCTCTTTATTGGCAGTTTTATCTGCATGAGTTTGGAGTACCCCACACATAAAATAATAGAGTTGTATTTAAAAAATAAATCAACAAAATATAATCCTGAAAATCTGAATAAAAAATAGATGTCATAGTTTTTAACAACTTTTTTTTTTTTTGAGACGGAGTCTCACTCTGTTGCCCAGGCTGGAGTGCAGTGGCGCAATCTCGGCTCACTGCAACTTCCGCCTCCTGTGTTCAAGCAATTCTCCTGGCCTCAGCCTCCTGAGTACCTGGAATTACAGGCACATGCCGCCACGCCCAGCTAATTTTTTGTATTTTAGTAGAGATGGGGTTTCACCATGTTGCCCAGGCTGGTCTCGAACTGCTGAGCTCAGGCAATCCGCCCACCTTGGCTTCCCAAAGTGCTAGGATTACAGGCGTGAGCTACCACGCCCAGCCTTAACAACTGTTTTAAAAAATATTTAACTCTTAAATGTGTTTGTCTCCAGACTCTACTGTTCAAAACATTGTGTCCTCTCTATAAATCCATTCTTTTTTGTAATTCTCTCATCCTGGGCTGTCTCAGAGCAATAAACATTTAAGGTAATTTTACCTTCAATAAAAACAGAGCCCTCAGAAGAGCCAAAATGTTGTTGTATCAAAGCACTCATTAAAATGCTTTGTTAAAAATGTTCCAAATTTCAGCCTTTACATTTGAACGTAAAGTAAAATGGATACTTTCACTTTAATGGGTACCCACACTGGGTCACCAAGCATCAGCAATGACCGGAGACTCCGTTGTTTACAAAGATGACTTGCTCACCAGTGATGTTCCTGTGAGGCCTTCTAGAAGATCCAATAGCTTCCTTCCATCTTTGAGGTCTGTGAACATATCATTGATGGGTGGTTTCCCACTCTGTAAAAGAAAAACACAAATAAAATATGGGGTATGCCAACAGCAGAAACTCCATATATACCTGGCAAATAAATGAGTGGCTTCATTTTTTGCTCAATTAAAATGTTGTGGATGATCTGCAGACTATCCAAATTTGTCTTTTGGGGGTTTTTATTTATTTATTTGTTTTTTAATTTATTTATTTATTTTTTAGACAGAGTCTCACTCTGTCGCCCAGGCTGGAGTGCAGTGGCGTGATCTCAGCTCACTGCAACCTCCGCCTCCAGGGTTCACGCCATTCTCCTGCCTCAACCTCCCGAGTAGCTGGGACTACAGGCGCCCGCCACCACGCCCAGCTGATTTTTTATATTTTTAGTAGAGATGGGGTTTCACCATGTTAGCCAGGATGGTCTCGATCTCCTGACCTCATGATCCGCCCAGCTCAGCCTCCCAAAGTGCTGGGATTACAGGCGTGAGCCACTGCACCCGGCCCAAATTTGTCTTTTATAGAAAGAACAAGTACAAATACAGAAATTTTCAAATTCCATAAAGAATATTTTAAGCTGAAATAAATTGCATTTTTCCTTACAAAGAAAGCAAATCAAGCTATTGGGCATCGTGGTTCATGCCTGTAATTCCAGCACTTGGGAGGCCGAGGCAAGCTCAGAAGTTTGAGACCAGCCTGGCCAATATGGTGAAACCTCATCTCTAGTAAAAATACAAAAATTAGCTGGGCGTGGTGGTAGGCACCTGCAATCCCAACTACTCGGGAGGCTGAGGCAGGAGAGTTGCTTGAACCCAGGAGGTGAAGGTTGCAGTGAGCCAAGATCGCGCCACTGCACTCCAGCCTGGGCAATATAGCAAGACTCCATCTCAAAAAAAAAAAAACAACTACAAAGTCTGGACATAATTTCACACAAATATACAGTAAAGTGGAAGAAAGAACAATAAACGACAAAATAATAGGCCTTGAGTATGGCATATGTTCCTGAGAAAGCAATGATAACGAGACGCATTAAAAATGTAAATGAGCCTACAACATTCGGATGCAGAGGCCAACTAAAAGTATGAGGACTGTCACTTCATCACTGCATCTCACATCACAGTGTGACAATGTCTTCCAGCCTTTCCATTATGGGAGTACGTGATTTGGTCATCAATTTCAGGGCTGAGGTGTTCAGTCTGTATTTCTGGTTATTAATTTCTTAACACTTAAGGCACTTTGGGCTTAACAATTAAATACTTTTTGTGCTTAAAACTAGTACCAGTCCAAGATTTTAACTGACAAAGCTTATAGAATTTCTAAACTCTTTTTCCTGATAAATAGCATCAACTCCCACAGATAATCCTGCTCTAGTGTCTGATGCCAGAAAATCCCACTCCATTCACTGTAAGTTTGGTAGATCCTTGCCTGTCTGTGATACGATGAATTATTATGCAATGGGGTGATCACCGCATAGAAAATCAGGAAGCCTCGGCTTTAAGTCCAGTTTGACCTTTAACTACCTGGTGAACCTGGCTCAGCTACCTAACCTTTTAAATCAAAAGTCACTGTAAAGATCAAATAATGGACTATTATAAGAAAATGTATAGAATACAATGTAATATTTAATAAATGTTGTATTATCTTGTATCAAATTACTGCCTTGTATAATAAAATCTCCAGAGATGAACAGTCCCACTTCCTGTCAATAATAGATATTTTTTAACCAATACTTCTTTTATCTTCTTCATTTCTCACTTTAAAAAATATATACATATCATTCACATGAAGCAAAACTTTACTCTGAGTTTGAAATGGAGGAGGGGGAAGAAGGAGCCATTCTGAAGTTTCCTAAAATTTGGCATTATTCCTTCCTTCCTTCCCTCGTGATTCCTTATCTGTTTTTATTGTGTGTGTGTGTGTGTGTGTGTGTGTCTGTGTCTGTGTCTGTGTGCGCACACGCGCGTGTACCTGAAGAGACCTGAATTACAAAGATGAATAAAGATTCCATATTTCTGCACACTCAACAGCTTACCATTCAGTGGAAGAGATACTCTTTTTTAGAAAATAACAATTACAGTGCGATGTGTAAGGTCTGGAATAGAAAAGTGTGCCAGTGCTATAGAAGCACAGAGGAGAGAGAGACCCCAAGACCACTGCAAGCCAGGGAGTGGGCAAAGGCTTCAGACAGGAGCTGACCCTTGAACTAGACTTTATTTAGTTTTTTACAAGGCATAATTTAATTATCTTTTTAAAAATTCAGATTCAGGGAGTTCATATGCAGGTTTGTTACATGGGTATGTTGTGTGACACTGAGGTTTGGGTCTCGAATGATCCCATTGCCCAAGTAGTGAACACAGTACCCAGTAGGTAGTTTTTCAACCCTTGTTCCCCTCCCTCTATCTGTTTTTAAATAGGTATTAGGTATAGCCAACTCATAATTTTTAGCATGTGCCTTTTTCATCGTTCATATACTTCAGATGAGGGAAAGTGCAGTAAAGTTTTCACCACAGAATCAGTAAAGAATACACTGTTACTTATTCATATCTGAAACAAAGCTGCTTTTCTGTTCCCAGCTGCCTTTTTCACTGGCAGCGATAGATTCAGGGACAAAGAGATTTTCTCCATCAATCAAAATAACACAGAGATGTGTAAGATGCAGGGGCCACTTTCCAGAGGCAGAACTTCAGGAAGCCAGGTAAGGGGTAATTTCCCCTTGAGGGGAAAGTCCCCTGAGGACTTGCTACCCACTGTCAGTAAAAGCAATGGGCAGAAGTGGCCTTCGTCACCTGCCTACGTCTAATCCCCCTCCCCCACCCAACCAGAAGTACAGTTCTGCAAAATAGCCAACAAATAACCGAATTCACTTTCAGGTCTTAGGCATAGCAAAAATATATTATATAGGTAAAGCGCATGGGAGAAACAAATGGGGTTATATAGGCATAGAAAGGATCTTAGAAAATACTGATGATGGCAAGGGCAGCTAATATAACACCTGGGCAGCCTGTAATCCTTCTCAAATCCACTCTCCACTTTCCAAAAAATAGTATAATATAAAACAACTGGCTGGGCACGGTGGCTCATGTCTGTAATCTCAGCACTTTGGGAGGCCGAGGCGAGAGGATCACTTGAGCAGGAATTCGAGGCCAGCCTGGCCAATATGGCAAAACCCCATCTCTACTAAAAATACAAAAATTGGCTGGGTGTGGTGGCGCACACCTGTAATCCCAGCTACTTGGGAGACTGAGGCAGGAAAATTGCTTGAACCCAGGAGATGGAGACTGCATGCCACTGCACTACAACCTAGGCAACACAGCAAGACTCTGTCTCAAAAAAGCAAACAAACAAACAACAACAACAAAAACAGCATTATATAAAAGAAATACAGGCCTGGCACGATGGCTCACACCTGTAATCCCAGCACTTTAGGAGGCCGAGGCGGGCGGACCACGAGGTCAGGAGATCGAGACCATCCTGGCTAACACAGTGAAATCCCGTCTCTACTAAAAATACAAAAAAAAAAAAAAATTAGCCGGGCGTGGTGGCGGGCGCCTGTAGTCCCAGCTACTCGGGAGGCTGAGGCAGGAGAATGGCATGAACCTGGGAGGCAGAGCTTGCAGTGAGCCAAGATCACGCCACTGCACTCCAGCCTGGGTGACAGAGCGAGACTCCATCTCAAAAAAAAAAAAAAAGAAATATAAATATTTATTCATATTATAAATAATTATGGATGTCCATTAATGACCTCATCTGTAAACAAGAAGCCTCTTATTGGCCATAGAATTTTGGGCAAGTTACTTGGCCTTTCTGCATCTATTTGTTTACCTGTTAAACTAAGATGACAGATGTTCATTAAATGGTTGATGTGACTATATCACAAGCATAACTTTAGTGTTTTCTATTGGCAGAAAAGTGTAATAAAATATCAACAATATCTGAAAGGACTGAGACAACAACTAAGCACTTCTTCATCTCAAGCAGGAAGGCAAAAGCAGGCCCTGAACATGAGAACATGGTAGTGTCAATTCACAGAGAAAGATCTCACAAGTCTCAGGTTTCATTAATATGTCATATGATGACCTGCAGGAACATATCTCATTCAAAAACAATTAACTACCTTTTGTTGTAAAGTGAAAGCAGCCATAGACAATACATAAACAAATAAACCAATTGGAATGACTATCTTCCAATGAAACTTTATTTGTAGACACTAAAATTTGAATTTCACATAATTCCCACATGTCACAAAATATTACTCTTCTTTTGATTTTTTTGCAACCACCTAAAGCTGTAAAAACCATTCTCAGCTCATAGGCCATACGGAAACAGGCAGTAGAAATATGAAATGTTCTTAGACATAATGATAGCAAGCATTTACTATGTATCAGATATGTTCTAAGAGACTTATAAAGATTTAGTTGTATTATTTAGATGTATTATTTATTTCCTTATAATAGTATTTCGAGAAAAACAGCATCATCTTCTTCATTCTACAGGCGAAGAAACTGATGTGGAGGTGACTTAACAAATGAGAGGCAGAACAAGGATCTGATACCACAAAATCGGGCTCTAAATCTATGTTTTCAACATCTGTGCTATACTGCTACTAAAATTATGAAGACACAGGACTAGGACAGATAGGGAAGAAAATATTTCATCACTGGACTGGGATATGTAGGGAAAAAATATTTAATCACTGGAGTGGGTGGGATATATTTAGTGGCCCCCCAAAGAGAGCAACAAGATATATACTACATTTTGATGAATTCAAAATGCAGACTATTTTTTTTTCTAGTACACCACTTTAAAGCGTGTCTGGTGCTTTGGTATCACAAGCTGTAAACTTGGGATCCACTCTGCGAAACAGCTTGGAAATGTCAGAAGTCATCTATGAATAAAAATAAAAACTGATTCATCCTGACAGTTAACCTCTTATTTCAATTTTGAAATCTTTGCAAAGACTCATTTGCAGAGACTTCTCTGACAAAGAGAATACAGTTGAATAATGCATTTGGACAAATATTTAGTGAATACCTCCTTTGTGCTTGGCCCTGCAGAAATGCCAAGTTCAGGTCATTCTCCTTATTCTCAAGAGAGTTTCCATAGTTTTCCAATAAATACAAAATGGTATAAATGAACAGTCTTGAACTTGAAGGGTATATAAGCCTTGGGTCACATTTAACTTTAAAAAAAGTAAACAACCACATGACACAACTCTAGATGACAGATACTACAGCCCTGGTGTGGCCAGCTTTGGCTGTCCCCAAGTCTCATCTCCCTCTACCATCACGATTTTGACAAGTGAGACCAGCACTCATGCTTGCAGCTGGGACACTACTGCTGCTGGATTTTAAAATGTTAGAGCACAAAGGCGAACGGTCAGCACAATGCAAGGGGAGAAGCCAGGGGGGTCTAGCGGGGAGCAAGGGCTGCAAACAACTGCAGTGATGACACATTTGAGGGAAGCAAACCTGATGAGCCCCAGGCACATCTGGAGAATCAGCTGGCTCTGCAGGCTCAAGTGGCAGCTCCTGCTCAGTTCTAGCTAAGGGTGGCCATATGGGAATTCAGGTTCACTGTGGGCAGAACTTCTCATTTTTAAAAAGAAGGTGGAAATCTGAATTTATATGTATAACCTCCTGGTAACTGTAATTTCCTAAAACACTGTGCTAAACAAATAGATCTTGTCTACAGGCACACCAGGTCATAGGGTGACCGATGAGCAATTTCTGCATAGAGCATGACCACATATAGGTGAAATATAGGATTAATCAAAGAGGAATGCCTTAAGGAACTGGTCAACTCTGGAGAAAGGCCACACACAAATATGCACACACCCACACACACACACACACACACACACACACACATCCACGGACTACAGAATATGATTAATTGCAAATACATCACATATCAAGAAATAATGACTCTTGCTCAGGCCAAAAACAAAGGAGTCATTCCTGATTCATTTCCTTTCACTTCTTCTCCACCTCTAACCCACCCACCAGCCCTGTCCTTCCACTTCCAAAAACACATCCCAAACATGACCACATCTTACCATGGTCATTGTGTCAACTCTAGCCCAAACCGCCATTATCTATTGCCTGAACTCCAGCTCCAGCCAACTGATCTCTTTGCTTCTACGTAAGAGCCAGAATAATTCCAATTTTAATGTGCAGACCACATTGTGTCAATTTCCCTGATTTACCCTAATGGGCATCTATTACAGGCAAATCCAATCCAAACTCCAAATAAAAATCTTGTGAGAACTGGTCCCACCCTCTCTCTGATCTGATACTGTATTATTCTTACCCTACTTCAATACTCCCAAAGCACAATTATTAATGTTTCTACCACAGATCATGTTTTTCAGCAATAGTAGTAGTAATAGAAAAAAATCTATAAAAAATTGAATAAGAAAGTAAGATTTAGAAAGTGCAGTTTGGATTTCTTAAAAGAGTGAAATTCTAATTCTTTGTATCAATAACAAATCAGAAGCAGAATTGGGCCTTGGATTTTCCAGTACAGAGATAGATCAGTGTCCACTTTCTGTCATACAGTATGCAAAAATCAAGGCTGGTGAAAGCAGCTCTTGACTTCACGGCACTCAGACTCCAAATACAGTCATGAGTCACCTAAGGACAGGGATACATTCAGAGAAATGCATCCTTAGGTGATTTCATCATTGTGCAAACATCATAGAGTATATTTACACAAACTGAGATGGAATAGCCTACAATATACCTAGGCTAGATGGTATAGCATATCACTCCTAGGCTACAAACCTATAGAGCATGCTACTGTACTGAATAATGCAGGCAACTGTAACACATGGTAAGTATTTATGTATCTAAACACAGAAAAGGTACAGTCAAAATATGATATAAAAGATTTTAGGCTGGATACAGTGGCTCATGCCTGTAATCCCAGCACTTTGGGAGGCCAAGGCGGGTGGATCACCTGAGGTTGGGAGTTGGAGACCATCCTGGCTAACGTGGTGAAACTCGTCTCTCCTAAAACATAAAAATTAGCTGTGGTGGTGCACACTTGTAATCCCAGCTACGCAGGAGGCTGAGGCAGGAGAATCGCTTGAACCTGGGAGGCGGAGGTTGCAGTGAACCAAGACTGCGCCACTGCACTCCAGCCTGGGCAACAGAGAGATACTCCGTCTCAAAAGAAAAAAAAAAAAGATATAGTACACCTGTATAGGACACTTAACATGAATGGTGCTTACAGGACTAGAAATTGCTCTGGGTGAGTGGTAAATGAATGTGAAGGCCTAGGACATTACTGTATACTACTGTTGACCTTATAAACACTGTACACTTAGGCTACACTAAATTTATTTTTAAAATATTTTTCTTTCTTCAATAATAAACCTTAGATTACTTTATAAATTTTTCAATTTCTTTAATTTTTTGACTTTTATAATAACAGCTTAAAACACAAACACATCACACATCTGTGCAAGAATATTCTGTTTCATTTTGTCCTTATTCTACAAGGCTTTTTCAATTTTTAAAACTGTATTTTTTTAGTTTTCAAACTTTTTTGTCAAAAACTAAGACACAAACATACACATTAGCCTAGGCCTACACAGGGTCAGGATCAACAATATCACTGTCTTCCACCTCCAGATCTTGTCCCACTGGAAGGTCTTCAGGGGCAATAACACACATGGAGCTGTCATCTCCTATGATACTGATGCCTTCTTCTGGGACACCTCCTGAAGGAACTGCCTGAGGCTGTTTTATAGTTAACTTTTTTTTTTTAATGAGTAGAAGGAGTACCCTCTAAAATAATGGACCAGACACAGTGGCTCACACCTGCAATCCCAGCACTTTGGGAGGCCAAGGCGGGCAGATCATGAGGTCAGGAGTTCGAGACCAGCCTGCCAATATGGTGAAATCCCGTCTCTACTAAAAATACAAAAATTAGCCAGTCGTGGTGGCACATGCCTGTAATCCCAGCTACTCAGGAAGCTGAGGCAGAAGAATCGCTTGAACAGGGGAGGTAGAGGTTGCAGTGAGCCATAATTGTACCACTGCACTTCAGCCTGGGCAACAGAGCAAGACTCCATATCAAAATAAATTAATTAAATAATGATAAATTTATAATAAATACATAAACCAGTAACATAGTTGTTGGTTATCACTACCAAGTATTATGTACTGTACGTAAGTGTATGTGCTAGACATTTCTACAACTGGAAGCACAGTAGGTTTGTTTACAACAGCATCACCACAAATACCTGATGACACAGTTTGGCTGTGTCCCCACCCAACTCTCGAATTGTAGCTCCTATAATTCCCACATGTCATGGGAGGTACCCAGTGGGAGATAAGTGAATCATGGGGGCGGGTCTTTCCTGTGCTGTTCTCACGATAGTGAACAAGTCTCATGAGATCTGATGGTTAGTTCCCTGCACACGCTCTCTCTCTTGCCTGCCGCCATGCAAGACGTGACTTTGCTCCCCCTTTGCTTCTCACCATGGCCTCCCAGCCATGTGGAACTGTGGGTCAATTAAACCTCTTTCCTTTATAAATTACCCAGTCTCGAGTATGTCTTTAGTAGCAGCATAAGAACAGACTAATACACTCGAGTAAATGGCATTGTGCTATGCCCTTATAACAGTTACAGCATCACTAAGCTATGGGAATTTTTCAGCTTCATTATCATCTTCTGGGACCACGATCATATATGTGGTCCATCAATGACTAAAACATCCTTATGCGACACATGACTGTAGATTTAAACAAAAAACAGTACTAACATAATATGGCAAACACGTTAAGGTGAATTTGCAAATCTAGCTTGGTGCTGCCAAAATTGTACAAAGAAACAGATATAGTAGGGAGACAGAATCTGTCCTATGACTTACCTAAACCCATTATCAGCAATCAAGTTATAACTGCTTATAATAAAAACAGTTGGAAGACAACAGATTTTAAATGCTTTCAAAAGTAACATGTCTGATGAGTGTCATCTTACAAACAAATAACAAATTTGAGCCCTTTGACACTGATTATTCTATTATTTATTTACACCCTATTTTCAAAACAGGATTTGAGACACTCTAGTTAATTCAATTACCAGTCCCACTGTTTACTGTGTGTCTATGTGTGTGTGTGTGTGTGTGTGTGTGTGTGTATGGTGTGTGTATATATATATATATATACACACAAACATATATAGTGTATATACCATAATATATTCACACTCTCCTCAGATTAATTTGAGATTAATCTGATGCCCCTGATAGTTCAAAATGATGCCCAAGCATCTGATAACATTGTAAATTTTATGGTCTCTCTCTCTCCCTCCTCATCTGTTTTTTGCAAGAAGTTGGTTAATTTAAAAATTCAAAAAGAAATAATTTAATGCAACATTTCTAAACCTTTTCAAATTAGAATCTTTAACTCATGAACCCCAATTTCAACACTGACACAAATGTAGCATCTTTTACATTCTTGTAATTTTTCAATTTCTTAATAATCAATAATGCACCAGTAAGCACTATGTACATCATCTTAGTTAATGATAATATATTTATATGATAATACATTTTTAAACCATTATACAACAAAATGCTACACTTTTTCTCTTGGTAGTGGAATTAAAAGTCGTTTGAACAATTTTCTTTGGATTTATTGATTTATCTAATTTTTACAAAGTTTATGTATTATTGCATAAAACAAATAATAGATGTTTTAAAAAGAATGCTGTCTCTAGTCAAGATTAAGCAAAATGATAAAATTAGGTTCATCTCAATTATAAAATGTGTAGTTGAATCAATGAAATGAAGACTGTATGATATTTAGTATTTACTTTTATGATTCAACTCTGTGGTAAAAGAACAAACACAGCATTGCTTTCCACAGAGAAGACTGAAAGTAAAATGAGGGCACTGCAATAATGCCTAATGAGTTCCTTCCACACCTCGACAACAGAAAACCAGCAAAATGTGCTCCAGTCACTTAAACAATTAGTGAGTGCAGATCTCTCAGCCGTCCTCTTTAAGAATTCTGGGTGGTCAGCATAAGTTGCTAAGAATTGAAAAAGATTCCCTTTACAAGCTTGCTTGGAAGGAGGGAGGGAGAGAAGAGGAAGAGAGAAAGACAAGAGAAACAGATGGTGCCGGTCATCACAGAGTATGCCACATTAACTACAGAGCAATGATTTACAGTGTTCACTGTAAATGTGCAGAGAACACTCCGAATCAGTAAATGTGCACCTACCTTCAGAACTATAAAATACTGTAAAACACATGCCAAACCAAGTAATATCTTTCAGGAAATCACAAGTCATACAGACATGTAACAGAATGTTTACCTCGATTTTGGTAAGTTACCGGTATAGTGATGATAAAATCTGGGATGATAAGAAACCACTGTGGGGCTCAGATACCTGGCGGCCAGAGGCAGGGGCCACTAGCATACTCCACGGACAATCAGGTGAGGGCTGGAGGCTGAATAAGCTCTGACTCCAAATTAGCAAGTAAAAAAAAAAAATGGGCTAAGGACATGAATGGACAATTCTCAAAAGCAGATGTACAAATGGGCAACAAGAATATGAAAAAATGCTCAACATCACTAATGATCAGGGAAATGCAAATCAAAACCACAATGCCATACCACTTCACTCCTGCATGAATGGCTGTAATCAAAAAATCAAAAACCAATAGATGTTGGTGAGGATGCAGTGAAAAGGGAATGCTGCTGGAAATGTAGACTAGTACAACCACTATGGAATACAGTGTGGAGATTCCTTAAAGAACTAAAAGTAGAACTACCATTTGATCCAGCAATCCCATTACTGGGTATCAACCCAGAGGAAAAGAAGTCATTATACAAAAAAGATGCTTGCACACTCATGTTTATAGCAGCACAATTCACAATTGCAAAAACATGGAACCAGCCCAAATGCCCATCAGAGGTAGGCATTTGGAAAAGGAGCCATTATACCAAAAAGATGCTTGCACATGCATGTTTATAGCAGCACAATTTGCAATTGCAAAAATATGGAACCAGCCCAAATACCCATCGATCAATGAGTGAATAAAGAAATTGTGGTGTGTATATATATACACACACACACACACACATATACACACCATGGAATACTATTCAGCCATCAAAAAGGAATGAAATAATGGTATCTGCAGCAACCTGGATGAAACTGGAGACCATTATTCTAAGTGAAGTAACTCAGGAATGGGCAACCAAACATCATGTGTTCCGACTCATAAGTGGGAGCTAAGCTGTGAGGATCCAAAGGTATAAGAATGACACAATGGACTTTGGGGACCTGGTTGGGGGGGGTGTGGGTGGGAGTAGGGATGAGGGATAAAATTTTACAAATTGGGTACAGTGTATACTGCTCAGGTGATGGGTGTATCAAAATCTCACCAAATCACCGTTAAAGAACTTACTCATATAACCAAACACCACCTGTTCCCCCCAAAACATATGGAAATAAAACAAATAACATAAAGAAATAAATAAAAAGCTCTGACTCCTTATGCATACCAGGCAATGTCTGTAGGCAAACTCAGGAAACAATATAGCTTATTCCATGTATACACAACTGGCAATACAGTAGAAATCTTTGAAGAAGGCAGTCCTTTAAAAGATAGGCTTCCATGAGACTAGGGTGAGGCACTGGTAATAGCACTGATTATGATAGTGTAAAGGTAAATAAAATCAAAGTCCCTTTGTTCAATATATATAAAGGAGAGGCAGGTACACTGCTCCTTTCCTTCCCTTAGGGTGTCTCCTTAAAACAAAATAGACCCAATTTTTTTGGTCAGGAAATAGATAAATCCAGTCTCCAGTTTTTCAAGCTAAGTTAAACACAGGAGTTGTTGAGAAGGTGGACAAGAGACTATCACAACAAGGCACATCTTGTTGTCTCTCACAGAGACAAGTGTTCATTGTTCTTTCTCCCACTTTACTGAATATTTGTGTGAAATTCTGTCCAGACTTTGACGTCTTTAGCCAATTGCCTGCATGCACTTAACCATACATGCACACTTAATTGTAAATTGTGTTTTCTCTGTATTCTATGTTGGTAACCAGAGGTAGCAGTGTTGGCAGGGTTTTTTATTTCTCCAACAAATAATAACAAAAATAAATGTCAGCTTCCCCCTAAGTGTGATTCCCCTCATGGCTGGTGGATGGTTACCTGTGGCAATTGCAGCTAAAAGCTTCCCAGGCCCGATACAGCTGGAAATGGGTCCAGTGTCTCCTTGCTCTGTGTAATAGGTAGAGATTCTCTCCCCTCAACCACCACCTCTCAGCAATCCCCTCTTGAAACCTTACTTCCCACCCTGGCATAAGCCCACCCTTCCCTGCACCACCAGAGCCCATCTCTGAAGCTAGAGATGGTGGGGCCACAAGAAGCTGAATGGAAAAGCACAAGGAAGGTGGTCCTGCTCACTCCTTCCTAAGTGAAGGGTGAAAAGTCGTTTCCTCCCAGTTGATCAATTTCTAAACTGATCGTCAATTACAAAGACTACCGAATTTGCTTCACAATTATGAATACCAATAGGCTGAATCAAAACCCTTTATTAAGTACTCATCAAAGCATAGCATATTAAATAATACTTGACAGTTTTAATTTTAATCACTTGTTTTTAGTTTTAACCAAGGTGAAGTTCATTTTACAAACAATTTTGAGACAAAAATCAAATTTTAAAAATTCAAATTGAATGAAAACAAAACAAACAACAACAAAGCTTGCATAAGTATAGCCAAAGTATCTGGAAGCTGGCGTTTAAGAATATGGAGTACATTTTATTGTTTTCTTTTTAGAGGTATTAGTGAATAGACACAAATTCACATTTCTTTTTAAGGAACCACTTGAATGTGTATGGCTCCTAAAACAATCAGTTGAGTTGCCATATGCATACTCATGAAATACACCAATGGCAGACCCAATGTGTAACTCTTCAAGCTCAAGCCTCTGCTATAGATGGGATTTATCTTCACACAGGAAGCCTGTCAGCCTCTTTACAGTACTAAAGAGAAGACTGAATATCTAGAGGTGGAAAAGGGTTTGGGCTCCTTTTATTGCACCTTCTGTACAAATCTCCCTCCACATCTTTTCCCACCCTTATTTTAGTGATTATTAACTTCCAACATGAAAAAAGTAGGAAAACAATCTAAAAGCAATGTCTCACTGTCTCCTAAAGGAAAACATCTTAATAGCTCTCCATATTGGAATCCATAAAAAATGCTTCATGGCTTTCCTCTCTTACGTTCTGTCAATTTGAATTTCAAGTTTGGGATTGTAACTTACATGAAAACTTGGCTCATCTGTGTCTTAGAAAAGAGAAAAGCAGGGATTTGCACAAACTCAAGTTCAGCATTTTTAATTTTGCATATTTTCTACCTAACCTTTATTTGTGAAGCCTCTTTAGAGAACCATCTCACCAAATGGATAAAAGAACTTCTGCAATTTGTATGTTTTCAGCTCTGCCAGATGAGCAGCTCTGAAAGTCAGCCAAAGAAAATGCAGGCTCAAAGTCAGAGCAAATTTCCCAAAGCAAAGCAATGAGGCCTTTGCTGCCTCCCTTGGGAGACTGGCCGGCTAACAAGCCAGAGGCTCTGAAATTTAGAAGGGGCAAAACACTCAAGTCATACACACCATACAATGGAAGAACGTGGGCTTAATGAGCCAGTGCTTTTTCCCTTTTCTGTTTATGTGTGGCACGGATCCACAGATCAGGACTATCACAGATTCGAGGTATATGATAGGGTTTTTATTTTGCATTCCTAAGTAATTATCATCTCCTATACACTTCTCAGCAATGCCTCAATATTTCTTCACGATATAAGGAAGGTAATAATGATCAATTGCGTCTTATGGCTATGGAAATGTAGACCACGTGATCTGAAAAAATTGACTAATAATTTGCCTGAGGTTATAAATAAATGAGCAGGATATCCAGAAATAAGTGTTTAATTTCCTAATTTTTAGCTTTTTTTAGATAATCACTTTTTCTGAGCTCTTCATAACTTTTAAAAATCCAAGAGCCATAATTTACTCTACACTATGACTTCTCAGGATCCTGAATTCCAAAGCACTGTATACTCCATGATATGTTCACAAGGATTTGCAGCAAAAAGAATACATATTTTGAGTGAGCACTGTCTTGGTTACTGTATATTCATTTACAGTTACAAATTAAAAGACGGTTTTAGACTGATATTATTCTCAAGTTCTTTACCAAATCCCTTATCAAGAAAAGAATTGTTCTGGCTTTAAGTTTTAAGTCTTATTCTTCTTCACAGTGAATTTAATAGTTAGACCCTATGTGAAGAATTGTATTGGGTAAATAAAACAATAATATGCATTAAGTCCAAGTGGTTATTTAACAATCACCGCAGCACAACTCCAAGAAATCAGGTAAATCGGGAAAGTTTGGATAGCTGGATTTGTTTATTTTTGTGAATAATGCAGCAAAAGTCCTGATGCATTGTATTCATATCCAGGACTTAGCACAATTCATGCCATGTTGCACTCAGTCCTAAACTCTACTCCTGTCTCTCCAATGCAACCATCCCCAAGTGGCTTATGAACATATAGAATTAGGCATATTCAATGTATGTCTATGTCATTGTCATTCATTTATTTATTAAGCCTACAAATAGTTTACTGGATACCTACTAAATGCCAAAAGATATGCCGATAAGCAAATAGAAAGTCCCTGCACCCACAGAGTTTATGTCTAACCTAGGAAAAAAGGCTGGCAACTATTTAAATTACAGTATGGTAAGTGCTTCAAATCATAACACTTTGAGAGTATACAGCTTATCTACCCTAGTCTGGGAGCTCAGAAAAGAGATCCTTCAGGAAGCAACATTTAAGCTCAGACAAGCAGGAAGGGGTAGGAGCTGGCCAGGAAGAGATAGAGAAAGGACTGTGTGCAAAGGCCAGGGAGGGCCCACCGGGATGGTAAGCACAGGCCGTGTGGCTGGAGCAAAATGAGGGAGCGAGAGGAAAGTAAAATAAAATTAGGAGTAAATTGGGAGGCAGCTATTTAGAGCTTTAAGAACCAAGTAAGACCAAAACATCACACTATATACCAAAAATTATACAATTTCAATTTTTAATTGTGTTTTTTAAAAAAAGGAAAATGGGCACCCAACGAAAGAGCTTACAGAAGAGAAAAAGGTATTGAGGTTTATCCTTTAGAAGCACCGTAGATACTCTCTTGAAAATGGAAGGGGAGGCCGGGCGTGGTGGCTCACGCCTGTAATCCCAGCACTTTGGGAGGTCGAGGCAGGCGGATCACTTGAGGTCAGGAGTTTGAAACCAGCCTAGCCAACATGGTGAAACCCCATCTCTACTAAAAATACAAAAATTAGCTGGGCATGGTGACATGCGCCCATAATCCCAGCTACTAGGGAGGCTGAGGCAGGAGAATCGCTGCAACCTGGGAGGCAGAGGCTGCAGGCTGCAATGAGCCAAGATTGCACCACTGCACTCCAGACTGGGCAACAGAGCTAGACTGTGTCTCAAAAAAAAAAAAAAAAGAAAAGAAAAAAAAAGGAAAGGGAGATGGAGAAGGTGGAGCATGGAATGGAAGAACCAATTAGCAGATTATCACAGTGGTCCATGTATTCAAGGATAATTTTCCAACAAGGTAAAGTCATAACTCTCAAACCAATGTGATAATAATGTCTGTCAAAGATTTATTTAACTCATTAATTAATGAGGGACCCAGTAAGCTGTTACAACCAGTTCAGGGGAAAATTTTTAAAAACACATGTTTTACACAAGAAAAATGAAAACTGAAATAGATTTGCAATAGATGCAAAAACTGGTCTATCCAAGGAGTAATAATTAACTGCTTTCCAAATAATTTTCATTTTTATGGATAAGAATCATTTGCATACCTATTTTCCACAACTTACCTAGTCGTAAAGTAGCTCAAAAGTAATTAAAGGCAGAGATAATTCAGATGCCTGAGCTAACAGGACACCCACTAGTTTTTTGCCCATTGTAAAGTCTCTCACCATTTTTTCTAATACAAATAACAATGCCTTGGAAAAGAGACGTGTCACTCTACATAGAGTAAGTGGACAATTTTGAATATATGTAGGTATTGGAATTAACAAGGCTCGATGTTTGATTGACTTTTGATGGGGAGGAGGCCACAAAGGAAATATCTAGACAAATGTCTGTTTTAAAACAAATTCCTAAATGGCAGAAGGTGCCATCAGTGTCTGTTTGGATTTCTCTGCACAGAGATCCTGTTGCTCTGTTTAGGAACCCACACTGTAGGGAAGTAGTGGACCCATTGAAAAATTATATTGTAAAACCCACCACAATGTACCAAAGGACATGGATTTTTAAAAATGAAAAAAAAAATTTGTTCCCTTCAATGGGATTTATTTTTTTTTCTTGTTCTATCCTCTGCATTACCTAGTAATACCAGGCATGAATACGGTCTTTCCCCAGCTCAGCAAGGGTTAAGCCACATGGGAGTCTATGGAAATCTCCCAGTCTAGAAATGTGTTACTCCCTCTTTCACTATCCCCAATTGGAAGCAATCCAACTTATGGTCTTAAGACAGCCAGAAGAAAGAAAAAATAATGTGGATGTTTAGTGTCACTGCCATGAGCCTCCCATCTCCAAATATTCATAATTTCTCAGATAAATTCCTCCTAGGTTTTGATTTCTTGCTAGATGAAAATAAAAGTTTTCAGAGTCATCCCACGTTTGGTAGTTTTTCTCCAAACACCATCTCCAAACACTAACACAGAAGCTGAGCTTAGAAACTACCATCTCCAAACACTAATAGAGAAGCTTTTAGCTAAAACTAACTATAACTTTTACTAAAAATGATAAAAATTACCAAGTCTTTTCTAGTATCTTGGTAAGAAATACAAATATTCCAGGGCAAACAATTTACATGGGACTTAATGCCCCATTTAATTGCAAA
Organism: Pan paniscus; assembly: GCF_029289425.2. NCBI lineage: Eukaryota > Metazoa > Chordata > Mammalia > Primates > Hominidae > Pan > Pan paniscus. The sequence continues at coordinate 164,395,099 of NC_073254.2, read as the reverse complement.
ATAATAGACATTATAAATGCACAAATTTAAATATCAAGTTCATTTAATAAACTAGTCTGGTACTACCAGATTTTGTTTTCTTTGAGGTCTTTTTAAAGGTGTCAATGACCCACCATAAATATTGAGAAATTTCTTTTCAATTATTCTGTCTCAGTTGTCATCTCTCTTCCTCTACAAACCCTTTCCATGTCCTATTTTACTACCTATTTCTCTCCATTTTCATAAATAGGTAAAAAGTAATTTACCCAGTTTCAAATGCTCTCTAAACTTAGGTCTACCAAGTTTAATGCTTTCAAAACAATCTTCAAAATTAGTTCTAAGGCAATTCTTCCCCAAAGACTAAATTAAGCTGCTAAAAACTGCTTCACTTGTTCTACCTAAACAATTACTGTGTTATCCTCATGAATAACCAGGAAAAATAATCTTACTTTTATGAGCAATCATAAAGACCACTGGAATAAAACACCTCATATCCAGACTCCCAGTTGCTAAAACTACATTCTCTGGAAAATGGTCACATGCAGATGAATAGTTCAAAAGTTTTTATTCATGTCAAGCCCGAGATGCACATATGTTACCTGTGTCTCTGGAATAAAACAAACTAAAATTTACCAAAACACACCTGCATGTGATTTGGAATAATCCTACACATATAACTTCCAATTATGCAAGCACCTTTATGTTCTAATTCTCTATATTTTTAACCTTTTGTCAAAGTTGGTTTTCACGTTCCTTACATACTCACAGGCAAGATAAAATACCCCTCAAGATAAACTCGTAAAGCCCAAAAAGCAGTGAAATCAAATAAGCAACTATAAATATTGGGACGTGGAGCATTTTTTAAACTACGCTGCTACTCAAAGTAACCTTAAGATATCCTCATTTTTCCTCAAGAAATGCCAATGTTTGTCTCTCTGACCTTTACAACTTTTGAAAAGCAACCAAAAATTTTGAAAAGCAACTCTTCATTAAAATAGCTTTTATACTATATAAAAGACCACAACAGTGTTTCTCTGAGAAACTTCTATTTTTCATCTTGCTGTAGACGAGTCCTAAACAATCTGTTATCCTGAAAACTCTCCTCCTACCTCAGGCTTAGTGCACAAAATTCCAACACCAATAACTAATAGATAATCATATTAGAACAGATTTGAAAATAGCACTGACAATTCCTCTCTTCAGCATGCTCTGCCCCTAAGAAAAAATATTGCTCAAAGCATTGATTATGTTCTAAATGGTCAGAAATGCTAAGAGTAGATCTTTGGGGTCGGGGGGGAATTAAGGAAGTACACAAGAAAAAACAACCCACAAGGCAGATAAATATTATTAGCCACATCCACAAGAATAAAAATCCATAAATATTTCTGACAGGGTAGAAAGACTGCCTGAATGATAACATTTGGTTTTAACCAGGCAAAATGAAATCATCATCCTCTTAACCAAAAGAACTCAAAAATTTTCCCAATGATATATTCTTTTCCAAGATGTACCCAGGATTCACAGAATCGAAAGCAGCTAACTGCTGCCTTAGATATCTGGAGAAGGCCAGGTAAAAGTCAATAGCGTCCCATAAACTATGTGCATGAGAATTTCCGTTTAAACATATTTTAGGACAGAATAAAGGAACAATAAATGTATCTGCATACTCAGAAGACTTCGGCTAGGTGACATTTCCTGGGGAAAATTCACTGCACTTCCAACCAAATTCCTTCAATCAGAATGAGGCATCTGAACCATCGAAGTTTTTGAAAGTCTCAGTTACCTTTGAAAATCGAGCATTTATCCATTTGGTAAAGGTTTTCTTCTGTACGTCATTGTGTTCATCTGTGGAATGGAAAAAGAAAGAGAAGGAAAAAGTATGAGAGTCTGTACCTTTAGTAAAGCACCAAATAAGGTTATCTCTATCCTGGAGAGTTTAAAATAGTCCTATTAGTCGAGCTCCTTGAGCACAATGATGCGGAGCTAATGCAGAATGTGATGACTGCCCGGTACACTTATGGAGCCCAACACTGCCTACAACAGAGGGAGGCTCGGGCACCTTTCCCAAGGGACCAGGTTGTCTCACCCTAAACCCCGGAGTCCTGCCATCAGTGACCAAATCCAGGTTTATCGGATCAAATCAGAGCCCTACTTTCCAGCTAGTACCCGTAGCACTTTCTGCTACATTTTGTGCAAGTAAAATTTCAGCATAATCAAAATGTCAGCATGCTAAAAACAAAAATTAAAGTTATCCAATAAAAACTCAGGAATTCGTGACTTCCTCCCTCTTCATACTGGTCCTACACCCTCTAGAATGACAGTATAAGGTTTATGGTCAATCTTGTAACCCATTTTCCTGTAGTAAGATTGGCATGAGGTTTTAATGATCTTGATCTATACGAACTTTTACAGGTAGAAAAATCAGAAGAATTTAAAACCATTATCCGTTTTGGTTTTGATTACAAATTCATTTTCTGAGCCATAAAAAAAAGAAAAGTTACTTTAAAAGACTGACCACCCTGAACTTTTGAAATATGGGTAGAAGGATTTGGTTACATACAAGGAGGCTGTGTGGCTAACAAAAAGAGAAAAGGACTTTCTCTTTAGAACCAAATAGACAGTGTCCCAATCCATTTATTGTGTGACCTTGGGTTATTATAACATCGCTTAGCCTCACAGTTCTCATCTGTAAAATGGGGATAAATAATACCTAGCTTGCAAGAGTATTGTAAAGGTTAGTGAATATAAATGAAAAGCACTTGACGAAGAGCTGGTGTTCAGCTCGTTGTTATAATGATTACAGTACAAGTGTAAGCAAGGTAGATAAATAAATATTCGTTGGACCTCTTCAAATCATACTCTTCCATCACTCCACGATTTTCTATTAAAGCCAGTAAAAGAGTCATTGTTGGCTTAAAGCCTACAAAACAGCATTTTCACAATCTCTATCAGTTGTTCAGAAAGCTGTCCAAGGCGTATCTGCAACAGTGCAGAAAGGTGTGGCTCCATCCATATGTGTGTCCTGCCTCCTTTGCCACCTTTTATACTGCTGGGCTGCCTCCCATATCAGAGCAGCAAAATAATAATGGAGGAGGCCCAGGTGTGCTTGGCCCTCCAGTGTCAGTTCCACATTAAATACAGACCTGCTCACGAACCTCTACTAGGATCATTAGAGGTTCGCCTACCACTTCACCCAGTTTGTGGTCTTCGGTCCTTACCCCCTTGTGGAAGGAGAGTTTGTAATTAAAAGGTCATTCCCAGAATAAATATAGCAGCAGCTTCAGAAAAAAAAAATGCACTTTTACAAATCCATAAAGGTAATTGGAGACCAACTCCAAGACACTAAGGGAGCAAGTGGTATAGAAAACAAAACTGCTG